>NC_057861.1:354231535-354536952 GCF_019393635.1 Dromiciops gliroides
GTCTTTATTGTCTTTATTGTCTTTATTCATTTTCCAGCTCCTTTCTCTTTAAGCACCTGAACATACAATGGAGAGTGTAATAAAAGATATTTTAATGAAAATAAATTTCTCCTAAGAACTTTGTATTTCCATGTGGTCTTATAGAAAGACTTTAACACACATGGGGATCAAGAGAGAGGGAGAAACTTTCACATCAATTTTAGAAAATGCTTTAAAAATCTTTTCCCAAAAATTTATAATGAGAAGCCCATAATTCCTTAAAGTATTACTGCTTCATCGACATAACTTTATTCTTTTATAATTACATCATTTGGTGCAGGACTAAATAGAAAGACAAGTTCATTTTTTAGTACCACGGGGAAATTATTTACCAGAATTATTCTTTACTTCTTCCTGTTAATACTGAATGGGACTAACACTTATTCTTTTAGCCTTTCAATATATTCCAATGAAAATATTCTACATTGTAACCAGTGTAGTAGATTTCTTATCCCTTTCCCCACCACTACCCGCTAAACTGCTCCTTATTCTCCATAAGAAACACACAGAAACAACAAAAACAACAACAACGTAAAATAGTACAGAAGCAGAAAACTATAATTCCGTTGAATGGGTTTTTATACCACTATTTTAGAGGTAAATGCAAATCCTTGTTTATCCTATGGAAACAGTCCACATAGTTTTGCTTATTGCTTATCAGGGGGAAAAGGTGAGGAGTCTAATTTCTCAGTCCTCATCCTTCCAGACCTTTCTAGAATGTTTAACTCTTTTGATTACAATCTCATTTTTTGTGCTTTTTGTTGTTTCTGTTCAGTTTTCAGTCATATCTGACTTTTTGTGACCTCATTTGGGTTTTTCTTGTTAAATATACTGGAGTGGTTTGCCATTTCCTTCTCTAGCTCATTTTACAGATGAGGAAACTGAGGCAAACAGGTTTAACTGTTCACATTGAACTCAGGAAGATGAGTCTTCCTGAATCTAAGCCTGTGTAGTTCTCCCCTAACTGTGTTTCAGGTGCTTCTCCATGTCCAACCCACTATGCATAGATGTACCTCAGAACTCTATTCGATCTCATTTCTCTCTCAGAAAACATGGATTCCACTATAATCCCTATCCTGATTGGCCCCAAATCTATGTATCCATCTCTTACCTCTCTTTTAAATGTTAGTCCTAGGGGTGGCTAGGTGGCACAGTGGATAAAGCACTGGCCCTGAATTCAGGAGTACCTGAGTTCAAATCCGGCCTCAGACACTTAACACTTTACTAGCTGTGTGACCCTGGGCAAGTCACTTAACCCCCATTGCCTCACAAAAAAAAAAAAAATGTTAGTCCTATATCTGCAACTGCCTGCTAGTCATTTATACCTAGATATCCTATATGCCCTTCATACTCAATATATCCAAAAGAAAATTTTTTCTCTTTTTTCCTTTCCCTTCTGATTACACCCTAACACTTAAATTTCTTATTGTTGTTTTTGTGGGGTTTTTTGTTGTTTTGTTTTTTCTGGGCAATGGGGCTTAAGTGACTTTCCCAGGGTCACACAGCTAGTAAGTATCAAGTGTCTGAGGTTGGATTTGAACTCAGGTCTTCCTGAATCCAGGGCCGGTGGTTTATCCACTGCCCTACCTAGCTGCCCCTTAACTTTCTTATTTATTTTGAAGGTTGCATCACCTTTCTATTCACCTAGATTGCAACTTTGGATGCATCCTCTATATTTCATACTATCCCACCCATTATATACAAATATTTGCCATATCTTATTGATTTCGATTTATATAATATTTCTTGCTGCCATGATCTTCTTTTCAATCCCAGAGCCACTATCCTAGTTCAGGCCTTCTTAAGATTTTAACTAGAGTATTGCAATGGTTTCCTAATCATTCTCCTTGCTGCATCCTTCAAAACGGTACAATTGATATTTCTAAAATGCAGAGCTGATCACATCAGTTCCCTGCTCAAGAAGCCTCAACGATTACCCAACACCTCTAGAATAAAACACAAACTGCTCTGCTTGGCATTTAAAGTCCTTCACAGTTTGTTTTAAGCCTATATTCCCAGGAGGATTACATATCACTCTCCCTACATAATCTATTTGACTTATCTGTTTGGCAAACAGCTATTTGGCTTTTCCCCATACACAATATTTCCTCTCCTACCTACATCTGCATCTTTCCAGGCTGTCCACAATGCCTCTAATGTTTTCTCATTTTAACTATCCTTCTTGGAACCCCCCAAATTTTTCAAGGCTTTGGTCAAGTGTAAACTTCTCCAAGAAGCTTTTTGTAATGCCCTGATTTATTAGTGTCTTTCCCTCCTGTTCATTTTTTATTTACTTTCTATATCTCTTATAAGTGTTCATTATTGTTAGTAATTTCAGTGATGTCTGACTTTTTAGGATCACATATGGATTTTTCTTCCTGAAGATACTGGAATGGTTTGCCATTTTCTTCTCCAGTTCATTTTACAGATAATGAAACTGAAACAAACCATTAAGTGAATTGCCCAGGTTCACATAGCTAGGAAGTATCTGAAGTCGGATTCGAACTAAGGTCTTCCTTATTCCAGGCCTGCTGGTCAACCCACTGTACCACCTTGTTGTCTTGTAACCACTCCTCTGTGAACGTGGGTAATCTTTGAGTAGAATGCAAAGTTATTAAGGGCAGAGGTGATCTTAACTTTTTGTTTTGTATCCCTAGTGCCTTACATAGTGCTTGGTACATAGTAGGAGCCTATTAAATCCTTGTTGAATGATTTTATTTTTTAAAATAATAATTATTATTATAATAACATTGAGTTTCATTTTCTTTTCTTTTTGTTTGTTTTTGTTTTGTTTTGTTTTTTGTGAGGCAATTGGGGTTAAGTGACTTGCCAAGGGTCACACAGCTAGTAAGTGTCAAATGTTTGAGGCCGGATTTAAACTCAGGTCTTCCTGACTCTAGGGCTGGTGCTCTATCCACTGTGCCACCTAGCTGGCCCCAGTTTCATTTTCTTAAAATGATATTGAATTCCTTGCAACACTTTGGTGACAATATCATTACATTTGCTGACAAAATCATTCCAAAATAAACAAAATTTGCTTTGTCACTTTAGAGGGCTATGCAAGATGACTTAATGACTTGAAGTAAATGGAGAAATATATTTCAATAAATTCTCCCAGACTATTAACCTACTTCAAAGAGGGGACACTATCATATACATTTGCTTTATTGACCCATAAAACAATACTATAAAGTGACAAACAATATATTAACATTTTTGTAAAACTCTTTACCATTACAAAGTGCTTTACGTGTATTTTTATATTGAACTTTAGATACCCCTATAGGAAACAGAACACATTCCATTAGCCCAGTTTTACAGAAGAGAAAACCGAGGTTGTGAGAAGGTTAATGACTTATTCACATTCACAGTTATGCTATGGATCAAAGCTTAAGACTTGAATCCAGATCTCCTGTGTTCATCCAAGTAAAGTCCAGTGTACTGCCTTTATTACTGGAAATGCCATATTATTTTTCAGTGTAGACTGAGACCATGCTTCATACCTTATACCAAGATAAGCTCCATATCCCCTAGATATTTAAGGTCATTTCTTGGAAAAAATTACCTTTCAGACTTATGAAAAGAAAATTTCATGATCAAATAAAGGATAGAGAAGATTATAGAACATACAATGAATAATTTTGATTACTTAAAATTAAAAACCCTTTTTTTCAAAAACAAATCAAAGTAAGTTTAAAAACAAAATAATTAACTTGGAAAAATATTTGTAGCATTTTTTCTGATAAACATTTCACTTCTAACATATGTTAAAAAACCAATTAATATTTTTGAGGTTAAGAACCAATCCTAATTTGATAGATGACATAAAGATATGCACAGTTCTCAAAAAAGTAACCTAGATAATATGTAGCCTTATACAATGTTTCAATTTACTAATAATTAGAGGAATTAAAATTAAGGCAATTTTGAGTTTCCACCTTACACACAAGCAAAGATAAAAAAATGAAAGTGAAAATGTTACATGATGGGAAGAGAAAAGAGATACAGTGATACACACATGGTGAAACTGTGAATAGGCACAATCATTCTGGAAACCAATTTGGAATTATACACAAAACATTACCATTCAGTACATCTCTTTTGACTCAGTTATACTACTGTTAGGTTTATACCCAAAATACCCATAAAGGATCAAGAAAGAAAAAGAAAGTTCTTTTTGTGATTGCAAAAATTTAAAACTAAGGGGATGCCTATAAAGATGCAAAAGGCTAAACAAATTATAGTATATGAATGTGATATATTCTATTGAGTTGAAATAAGTGAGGAAAAACATGATTTCAACAAGATATTAAAATACTTTTATGAACAGTAAAATAAGTTGAATGAGTAAAGTGATTTGTACAATAATATCAAAATTATAAAAGTAAAGAACTTTGAAGACTCATAAAATAACACTCTAAAAGAAAAACAACTTTGAAAGTTCTAAGAGGATCAAAGCAATAGCCAACCATGATTCCAGAGAATGGAGGATGAAATGTGCTATCTACTTTCTGGGAGAAAGGTGGTACCTTCAAGATGAAGTGGTCAATAAGGCATTTTTTATGACTGTATTTTTGTCATAATGAATTTTTATTCTTTTCAATGGTGTGGAAGGAGGCTGAAAATAGATTTCTGTTAATTAAAAAAGTGAGACATAAATGTTTACTTTCTTAATGGTCTGCAGTTTATAAGGTTAAATTTTTCACTTTTGATCACATGAGAGTGTTTTGATATTCACAGAAAACATTTCCATATAACCATGTTTAAAGAAAAATGGCAACAAAGCAAAAATAATCATGATGCATAGCTGTAGTTTTTACCTTAAGCATAGAATATCATCAATAAAATAAATCAAAGAAGGTCCATTAAGGAAAAGGTCTTATGTAATATGATTATGTGACTGATATGAATATATCATGAAAACAGTTTTCCCTTTTTCTGAGTGTTTCTTACAAACTTTAAGGGACAAGGCAAAGTATTAGTGGGACATGGCTTCGAGTGCAGGTAAATTGTTAACTCAAGCTTATAGTTACTTTCTTAAATGATTGACATGTTTAATAATTATGAAACACAGCTTCTGAAATATACTATTTGCAAATATTTTATTTTCATTACTTAAGAAAGGAATCTAGCATCAGTGCATACCCTTGGGCTTTTCCTTTAACATCTCACATTCTTTTCCTCATGTAGCACTTGTCTTTTGGTTGGAATACTTTAAAATTCCTCTTGGGATTGGGTTTTATATTTATTTGTATTTATTCCCATGCACTTCAGATTTCAGCAAATGGAAATTAAATTCTTTGTCACCAATGCAGAGGAAAATAGTTATGTTCATTTAGCTAATCAGTAAGTCCACAAATCTTTTTAGTATCTACTATGAGCAATGCACATAGAAGAGTAAGATTATGTAATTCATTTGATAAAGATTAAAAAAGGCAGTGTAGTGTTGGATAAAGTGTCAACAGAGATAGAAGGTAATTGAATGACTTGCTGTTTCCAGGAAGGGTAGTGTTGACTGCCGTATGAAGGGAGGAGTGTGGGGGAATCCTTTCTATATGATATGGCAGAAAGATGGCCAGAGCGGAGCATGGTTTGTCTGGAGCTGGCTAGATGTGGTGAAAGCTCAGCAATCAGGAAAGTGATGCACAGGGCAGGAAACACAGAACATAATCAGAACTGGAGGGTAGAGTAGTGATCCAAGACATTGGTTGATAGCCTACTTCTCTTGGACAATATACATATGGTCATTTTGCAAGTGACTTAAACTATCAATATCCCACACACCTCTCAAAGACTATAAATTCTAGATGAATTGATTCTTTGCATTGGAGGAAAGTCCTTCTGAATTGTGAATCCCTATACAAATGAAACTATTGGTGAATCAAAATAAATAAGAGATGTATTGAATGAAATATGGACAAATGAACAGGAACATGAATATATCAATAACACTAATATTCAAATTCATAGATAATCTGAAAAATAAGGGAACATGATAACATTTCAAATTTTCTGAATAACTGCAAATTATATCTCTCTTTTTGTCATGATCTTTTTGATCAAAGCATTTGATACATCAGCTATACTAGTTTAACAATTATGGTATTCAGCAACACAGTCTCATCCTCCCAATGGTTGTGACAGAATAATTTGTGAGAAACAACCTTACTTAAAATTATGAGACATTCAGTTTTTGGTATCTGCCAAGTTTATAGATACAACTAATGTAGAAAATCTTCATTTTTAAAGCAAAAATTCTAAGGCACATGCTGTTAGCTTTTAAAATGCTCATACAGAGCAAATTACATATTTGTGAAATTTCTATTCATTTTTTCTGCTTAGTATGGTACTACTTAATGCATTTTAAATTATACATTTTCTTCCATTTTATGGAGCTATAAATCCTGTGCATAACCTGTGAGGGGCACACTCTAACTCTGAGAGTCCCGTAATGTGGGAATTAGCAGGGACACAGTATCCACTGAACCTGTACTGACAGAACATTACAAATGACTCCCATGGCCAAGTGTTTTTATATGTTGGACTCCAGTGCTTTTTGTCATTTTGGCCTACTCTGAGAGGAACAAGTTCCATAAGTTATCTCTGTTTATCTTCTTGATAGAGATGATCAGAGTATACAGGCTCAGAAAGTATTCACTCAGGTCTTTCAAAGCAGCACAGTCATCATGTTCCACCACATATGAGAATCATATATGGATCTAGTCCCTTACTCATCTGTTGCCCCACTGTTGTAATTGGCTAGTGTTAGGTGTAATAGTAAAGTTCATATTGCCTCTCCTGCCTAAATAGTCAGATTTCCAGACACACCTCCTGGATGAACACCCATACATAGGTTCATAGGGCCCTAGAAGTGGAGCTAGAAGAGGTCACGGTCACATAGGTAATAAGTGTCAGAGGTGTGTGTTCCTTGAACCCAGAGTCTGCTTCCTGCCATCTTCATGCTTCATGGCTGCATGCCCTTTCTACGGTGCTAGCATTATACATGATGAACTCAATGCTCCCAGTATATAATTTGGAGGGCATACTATTTAAAGAGTAAGATAGACATTTTGGAAAGTGAATAACCTGAAAAAATTTATATTACATATGCTTGTCAGCAAATAGAAAACATGTAACTTATTTCTTTGGTAATTCTGTGACATTCTTTAGAATAGATATTTTCCCTATGGACAGAGTTTGCAAGCTCTCCATGTCCTCTATTTGGAGCAGTTCTTGTCCATAAATCCAGAAGAGGATCCAACACCCCGTATTTATTCCTTTGAGTCTCCTAAAATCTCAGGTATGTCAATGAATCACTTGAGCTTCCCATCTGTTTTCTATTTCTATGTAACCCATTCTCTGTTTTCTGTAATCTTACATATTCCTTGACAATGTATTTATGGCACCTCTGGAGTTCAAGTTGCCACTGGCAACTTAATGCAACCCACATACAGTCAGTCTTCAACATTAGCATGTTTAATGTTTGTGACTTCTAGCATTTACATGATTTTATTAGTAACCTCTTTTTCATTTCCTGTTTGCAATGAAGAACATTCCCAGCTCAGACCAGTAGAGAAAATAAAAGAGAGAGGTGGGAGGCATACAAGCGTGTGGAGTAGCTGGTATCCTATTAGACATGTTCACCCCATGCATTTGTCACATATTTTCACTGTTTACCTTTAAAACTCAAATTTCATGTTGCAATTATGCCTCCAAACCATAATACCACGTCCTTTGGGATTTAAGCCCAAGTGTGCAAAGCCATTGATAAGGCTTAGTGAGAAAATAAAGGCGTTAGATAAACTTTTTCCAGAATGTCTGCAAGCCACTATCGACTGTGAGTTTGGTGTTAATGAATCAATGATTTGTTATACAGTACAATGCCCTCACACAATTATCTGACACAGAGGAAGATAAGATTCAGGCTAAAAATGTTCTAGTTTTAAGAGCTTTATTTGTTCTACAATTCTACCATGAGAAGGCCAGGAGTTGGGCTTTGGTTGTCAGAGGCTATTTGAGACGCATGCCATTGGAGCATTTTATAGAGAGTGGGAGTTTATCCCCACTCCCACCCCAGCATGACAAACCTTTGGAGCCAACAGGAGAAGGGGCGAAGGCGAGTCACTGGCGCCTTAAAACCAGTCGCTTCAGGCAGGTGGGGTTCGTTAGCCTTGGCAGGCAACCCGCTTAGGGGAAGGAACCCTGATTTTAAACCTCCACTGCCTTGCGGCTATACCCATATATGGGAAAGGCTTCCAGAGTTAACCCCGAGGAAAAATCAGGAGTCGGAGTCCCTTAGGCAGTTGGATGTTGGACATCACATCCTTCTGGCAACTCCTGCGGCGGCACTGGTGCCAGACTGTATTGGCTCTGCCTCTCCTTTGGATCCACCAATGTCAGGGAGAGGGGAAACCTGCTGCATGGGCAACAGCTTGTTTTCCATATTGATCCACCCAGGCTAGCGCCCTGGAGAAGACACTCCAGCTACTCCTCATGGGGTAGAGACAACACGGGATGCGGCAGTTACTGGTTATAAGTCACTCAGGAGCTGCTGCTCCCGTATTGGACTGCACAGCCACACTGTGGCCTGTGGCTTTTCAAGGTGCTAATCCATGGTTGTCCACAACTGGTGGAGGCCTAGTACTACTATTTGTTCTACAGTATTCATGGTACTATAGATTTCATGTGTTATGAAAAATGAATATTTTAATTGAGATTTTAGGACAAAAGACCACAGAATTCTAGGGAAATAGTGAAAAAAAAAGTTCTTCAACTTACCAGTTTTATTTTGTGCACTGCATTTTACAAGTTACGTCATGGTTACTGTGTTAGGAAAATGCACATTTTCAAAATTAATGTTTTATTATAAAATTTATGGAAGCAAGCATTTTGAAGCAATCTGGTAAAAGATTACAATTTTTAGTAGTTATGGGAACATAACTTCTATTTCCCATAGGTTCAATGTATCAACATTTGTGTTTTTTATTTTCATGCCATTTTCTATGAATGTTACCCTTGCAAAAATTGAGGATTAACTATGTATCCATAATGTATCTTTCTACTGTCCTTTAGGTTCTTTATAATTTTTATTCTTTTGAGATTCTCTTCAGTGATCTACAACTACATTGTACCATTGGTACAATGGTGTTAAATAGATGCATTTGGGAGGGGCACTCCTGCCCCAATGCTGGGCAATTTGGTAACATTAAATCAAAGTATAATTTTCAAAATGCAATCCAACCCCGTTTCCTCATAATATTAAATTCTGGGTTTATCTCTTTGTCCATGCTATTTGTAAATGAAGAGAAAAATCAATGAAAATTATAATAATGCCGTGTTTAATAGAAAATCACTTATCTGACAACTTTAGCTATAAAGAATATAGTCAAGAACTCCAGAGGAAAATAGACTTCTAAGCAACCAAAACAGATGCCAAACGGAGGCCATGCACCAAAGGAGAAATATATTACTCAGTGGAAGAGAGTGCTTTGGACTGGAACACATTTCCTCTTATTTTTTGATATAATTCTAATAAAGCTCTTTATCATCTTAAGGCATATTAGAAGCATCAAATGGAATGATAAGGGAGGGGAGAATGAGGAAATGCTGCAGGCAGGAAGAAGGGGAATACTCACTGCTGAACCCTGAGACCACTCACTAAGGTCTCCTGACTCCCTAAAGGAGCAGGGACTGATTTTCATTTGTTCTTTGAATTCCCTGTACCTTGCACCTAGGAGCTCCTCAATAAATGCTTTTTGAATTGAAATGTATTGAGTGCTGGCCCCTCTGTGTTTGTTCCTTCCGGACCCTGCTGAGCCTCTGAGATTCCCAGCATGTATTAAAGGAGCTTCCACCTTCCTTTGCCTCTCCCCTCCCAAATGCTCTGGAGCATGAACTGCATTAGAGACCAAGGAAATAAATCTCAATTGAGTCTGGGTCTGGGTTAGGACTTTGAGAGGTGACTATTTAGATTAGGCTGCTGGAGGCGGACACATTGATAACATTCCCAAATGACAAATTGACAGGGAGGAAAAAAGACAGGAAAAAAAACCCCACCAAAACACCAAACCATAAATGGCCATCCACACCATCTCAAAAAATAGAACCATAGTCCTTAGAATTATTAATTCTTCAGGAAAGTTTAAGAAAAACATTTTACAAACCAGCATGTAGCAAGATTACAAACATTTTTTACACAGAGTAATAGGGACATTATGCATATTATAGAAATTAGCCATAAAGAAAGCGGCAAAAAAGATATTTTGACCTAAATTGAAATCATTTTTCAACCTCGGAAACAGCTTGTTCACCTATCTCTAAAAACTCACAAGTGTTCATCGCTCCTTCCTTTTGCTTTCTTTCTTGTGGAAAACAAATTGCTTGTTGTTGCCCATTGATTACCACATTTAAACCTTTTAATTGCATTGTTTCCAAAGTAAAACAGAAAAGCAAGCTCCCAGTGTGACACAGTAAGCAAAAACTGGCCAGCTGAGAAAGAATCTATTTATATTCTAGGTATTGCCATAATATACTCTTAAAACTTTACAGGAAGTCGTTAAGGAATAAAAATGTAATGCTGTATAAGAAGTTTAATGTTTCACTTACAAAGAGTTTGAGGTTTTGGGCTTCATACTAGAAAGACTTTTTAATACCTCCAAGTTCCTCATCATCTGTCTGCTAGCTGCTTCTAGGTGTTTGCTTGTCCATTATTTGGGTAGTCTGAATCCTTAGACGAATTGAGAGCTGGAAAGGACTTTAGAGGTCATCTAGAATAAACCCTTATTTTACAGATGAGGAACACGGGGCCAGAGAGGTCATTTGACTTGTTTAGTTCATTAAACTTTCAAGTTGAGTTTTAAACTCAGATGACTGCCAGAGGTAGCTCTCTATCCACTGCACCATTGCCTCCATAAAGTTTAGAATTAATCTAAGTCGTGTACAGAGAAAGCAGGGGTGATGCAGTGGATAAAGCACCGGCCCTGGATTCAGGAGTACCTGAGTTCAAATCCGGCCTCAGACACTTGACACTTACTAGCTGTGTGACCCTGAGCAAGTCACTTAACCCTCATTGCCTTGCAAAAAAAAAGAAAGCAGGGATGTTCCATGGAATATAGACACTTGAACTTTCTACTTAATGAAATAATTTCTTTAGGCACCACTACATGTTATTTTATTTCACTTTCTTTTTATATACTCTGAAATACAGGACTGAGAGGCAAGCAAAGGAGAGAAAAAAGCTAAGTACAACCTGGCATTTCATTTCTAAATTCATTACTATCAGTGTCCATTTAACTAAATGATTCTTTACCCTTCTTTGCACTTCAGATCATCTCCTTGCTTCTACTGACATACATGTACCCTCCTCCTCTATTTTACTAGTAAAAAACATGTCTTGTACTCACTAAAAATTCTCAGTGTTAAATGTTAAGTTTCTTTTGGTTTAAGTTCTTTTCTCTAGTCAATCATATAGAAGCCCCAGTATTTCCTTGCTTTCTCTATCTATTGGTTGTGGACTTTAAAAGGAGGTGACACATAATACTAAAAACAATAATTATACCTGACTCAACTATTTATATTTTACCTCAGTAGAACTTCTTTCTTTCTGTGAATGTTACAAACTGGCTTTTAAAGGGGGCAAAATTGTATGCTTTGAGAAACAAAAACCAAATATAGATTTAAGCCAGGTAAAGAGATTCATTCACAATGCTTAATTATATTTTAGGTAATAATTTCTTGGCAAGCTAGTAGACTTTTTGAAAGTTACATAAAAATCAATTTGAGGTGGTGATTCCTGAATATCACACCATTATCCTTCATTCTCTGGGCCTTTCCAGGCTACTCATAGCAATAAGAGGATTCCTTTCTGTCTCATGTTTCTACTTTGGAATAATTTGGAATAATATATATGCAAGAGTATACCCTTACAAGTATATACAACTTAACTAGTAGTTTCAATGAATATGGCAAAACTATCAATTGGTGATTAACCACACATCTTCTGAAGTCCTCCCTCATTTAACAAAAGCTTCCAGTATCTGTACTATGTTGTTGAACAATTCAAACAATTCTTATTAGTACCAATAAACCTAGGTGTCAATAATGCTGAATATGAGGGTTTTTTCTAATCTACTAATTTATATGGATTGACAATGTCATCTTTGGAATATGAAATAATCCTACAAACATGTCAGGCATGTTTGTCCTTAATATTGTATGAAATACAATATATAAGGATATTCCTCCTCTGTTCCACTTAATCATAGCACTGTCCTGATTCCAGGGTATATTCAAATTAATTACCTGTGCTTGTCAATGAATATGGGAAAAGCCTATTCCTTCAGAGTATTTTAATAGAAGGGCAAAATGATAACTACATACCAGGCATATATTAGATTCTATCTTGTCCAATAAATGGAAAATATTTTTAAATGTTCCTTTTGCCCATGTTCCAATGATTTTGAAATCTCAAAATCTCATCTAATCCCCAGGGTTATGTGAAAAAAGTATCCCTATCTTTAAAAAAGGGCATTTTAACTTATCCAGTTGATCTGTATTATTTGGCGATTACAAGTCATCTCTCCTCTGGAAAGTACTGTCATGTAAATAGGCAGAAGATATTTTCTTAACTTTATAAATGAAACTGGGAAACCTGAGACACATAGAGTAACACAAGTCATGAAGCAATTCAATGATGGAGAAAGAAATAGAGTTCAATTCCTTAGGCTACCAATTCTGTGAATTTTCTGAGTACTTCAGAGTCTCTCTTACATACAGGATGATATCATTTTATGCATATTTTTTGCTGAATAGTACATTAGATACTTCAAGACCTCTCAAAAAACAGTATAGTCCTTCTTACAAACATTATCCCCTGCAACAGGATAGAGTAGGATAATATCTGTTTTGGCAAAGTTGAAAATCTAATAGGGTCTGGAAGGAGAATGGAAAAAGTAATACTCAAACATAGACATTATGAACTCCATGAATCTTTTCCTGACTAGGCTAAACATCCTTACATGATTCAATTGAACTGCATATGTCATAGACTAAAGGTCTTTAGCCACCCTAAGTGACCTTCCTTTGGACACACTCTATTTTATTGTTGTTCTTCCTAAATTTTGGTGCCCAGAAATAAACATGGTATTCTAAATGTGGTCTGATCAAGATGGAGTAGAGAGGGACTACAACCTTCTTAGTCCAGGAGGATGTACTTTTATCAATTCAGGCCAAGGTCACACTAGCTTTTTGAAAATCATATCTTATTGCTCACTGAGTAACAGCTTGTAGCGCATTAACCACCCCAAAAACTTCATGGGAGAAAGTATCGAACCAGGCCTTTCTTGTCAGTTTTCTTATTTGTAAAATGGGTCTAGTTAATAGCATCTCCTTCATAAGGTTGTTGTAAGATCAAAGAAAAATACATACAAAATGCTTTTCAAACCTTAGTGTTATATAAACTTTAGTAGCTGCTGCTACTACTACTACCACAACAACAGCTACTAGTACCACCACAATGATTACTACTACTAATATTTCCACTATGTAAGAAGTAGATATTTAAACTTAAGTTCAAGACTTTATACTTATTCCTATCAACAGAATCTATCAAATTTCATGTTGCCTCTTTGTAACCCTGGTGCTTAGCACAGTGCTCAGTGTAGTAGGTGTTCGATAAATTTTTACTGATTGGTTAAAATTTCAGTCCATTGATTGAGTCTATTAAAATAAGATTGGATTCTGAGTGTTATACAGTGCATTAAGTATCTTACTTTTGTATCATCTGCCAAATTTGATGAGCATAAAAGCTATACGTTCTTATTTATAAAATGTATTAAACATCACAGGATCAAGAATAGATTTCTAGGCAATGCTATTCCTTCATTGAAGATTGGTTTTTGAGTTGGACCATTCAATCAGCTTTGAATCCCCCTAATTTTGCTCTTGTCTAGCCCACATCACTGCCAAGTTTTCCATAATAATAGAATAAGAAATTTTATCACATTTTTGCTAACTTCTAGAAAAATTATATCTAAAGAATTCCTATGATGTACCAGTTTTGGAATACAGTAAAAAATAACCAAATAAGCTTAGTCTGGAATGCTCTATTGCTGAAGGCCTAGTGCTTCTTTCAGAACACAGGTTCCTTTCCGAGATTACCATTCCAGTCAAGAAGGATATCAAGGGCAAAGGCATGAAACTATAATATGGAATAACTTGTTTGGGGATCAGCAAACAAGACAATGAATCTGAATCATAGAATGAGTAGAGAGGAATAAAGTATAAGAAAACTGGAAAGATCTGGGTTGTGAAAGGGATTTAAATTACTGAGAATTTGATATATCCTGGAAGTAATGGAAAACTACTGGAATTGTTTGTTTATATGTGTATGCGTGAGGTGTTACATAGTCAAACTTCTACTATAGGAGAATCACTTTGGCAGCTGAGTGGATGAAGAATTGGAATGGAGGTATACTGGAGGAAGAGAGACCGATTAGACGTCTATTGAAAGACGGCAATAAGAGAAGATGAGTGTCTATTGCATGTTTGGAAAAAATGGAACATAAACAAGCAATATTGTTGTTGTTTTTCCACATTGATTTTTAAAACTTTGTGTTCCAAATATTCTTCCCCTCTCCCTCCTCACCCCTCCCAAAGAAATCAAGCAATTCAATATAAGTTATACATGTGTATTCATGTAAAACATCTTCACATTATTTAGGTTGAGAAAGATAACAGACAAAATAACTTTAGAAAGAGGAACTAACTAATAAAATTATACTTCAATCTGTATTCAGATACCATGATTTCTTTCTCTGTTGATAGTTTGCATTTTCATATGCCTTTCTCCTATTCCCTCCCATTGATATTTACTCTATTTTCTATTCTCTTTCACCCTATCTCTCCTCAAAGTGATTTGCTTTTTACTTGCCCCCTCCCCCAATATGCCCTCCCTTCCTTCACCTATCCCCCTTATTCCCCTTCCCTCCCACTTTCCCTCACGGCACAATATATTGATATATCCACTTGAGTGTGTATGTGATTCTATCTTTGAAGCAATTTCAATGAGAATAAGGCTGATTTACTCCCCTACTCCTTCCATATCTTTCACTCTTCTACATAAGCTTTTTCTTGTTCCTTTTATGTGAACTACTTTACCACCTTCCACCCCTCCCATTCCCTTTCTTCCAGTGTATTCCTCTTAACCCTTAACTTTATTTTAAAGATGTTATCATGGGTCAGCTAGGAGACACAGTGGACAAAGCACCAGCCCTGGACCCAGGAGGCCCTGGACCCAAATCTGTACACAGACTGAAACCACCCCACCCTACCTGCCATACAAATGACAAGGATAAGCAAAATAATAAATAAATAAATACTTTTACAGATATCATTGCTTCATGTTCAATTCATACCTGTACCTTCTGTCTAAGTATACTTATTTCAGTTACCCTAATACTGAGAAAGTTCTTATGAGTTTGAAGTATCATATTCCCATGTAGGAATGTAGACAGTTTAAACTTTTAATATCCTTCACAATTTCTTTTTCCTGTTTACCATTTTATGCTTCTCTAGGGTCTTCTATTTGAAAGTAAAATTTTATATTCAGTTCAGGTCTTTCCATCACAAATGCCTGAAAGTTCTCTTTTTCTTTGAAGTCCTATTTTTTCCTCTGAAAGATTATACTTAGTTTTGATGGGTAGGTAATTTTTGGTTGTAATCCCAGTTCCTTTGCCATTTGGAATTAAATATTCCATGCCTTCTGGTACTTTAATTTAGAAGCTGCTAGATTTTTGGTTATCCTGACTGTAGCTCCATAGTATTTGAATTTCTTTTTTCTAGATTCTTGCAGTATTTTCTCTTTGACCTTGGATCTCTGAAATTTGGCTATAATATTCCTGAAGGTTTTTTTTGGGAGGAATCTCTTTCTGGAGGTGATTGGTGGATTCCTTCAATTTCTATTTTACCTTCTGCTTCTAGAATATCAGGGCAATTTTCCCTGACAATTTCATGGAAGTTGATGTCTAAGCTCTTTTTTTGGTCATGCTTTTCAGGTAATTTAATGATTTTCAAATTATTTCTCCTGGATCTATTTTCCAGGTCAGCTTGTTTTTCAATGAAATATTTCATCTTGCCCTCTATTTTTTTTTATTCATTTGTATTTGCTTTATTGTGTCTTGATTCTCATAAAGTCATTAGCTTCTAATTGCTCTATCCTAATTTTTAAGCAATGATTTTCTTCGGAGAGCTTTTCTGCCTCCTTTTCCATTTATCCAATTTGGCTTTTCAAACTGTTGACTTTTTTTTTCTATGACTTTCATGCATCACTCTCATTTCTCTTTCCATTTTTTCTTCTATCTCTCTATATCTTCCCTCTACCTCTCTTACTTTATCTTCAAAGTCCTTTTTGAGCACCTCTATGACCTGAGACCAATTCATATTTTTCTTGGAAGCTTTGGATGTAGGAGCTTTGATTTTGTTATTTTCTTCTGAGAGTGTATTTTGATCTACCTTGTCACCAAAGAAACTTTCGATGGTCTGCTGGTTTCTCTGCCTGCTCATCTTGCTGGCCTATTTTTTGCTTTTAACACCTTCTCACAGTGGATCCCTGCTTCCAGGATGCACTGTCCCCAGCTACAGGGGGTCCCAGGTGGTACTATTTAATGAGAGGCTCTTTCTCAGCCTGCTTGGCCTATAAGTAATCATGGCCCTGTTTCTCTTTAACCCAGAGGCAGAAATATGATTGAAATCTGATTCTCTATGGTCAGAAGCTTGGTGTTCCTGTGCCCCTTAGCCACTGGCCTACTGCCCCTCAAGTCTGCTAACTGGTTCAGAATATGGGCACACTGCTTTAGGGTCCAGAAGAGACTGCAACTGTTTCTCCCCCCACACCCCAGCCAACTGCTAGAACCTCTCACCATTCTGTGAGCCAAGTTTCAGAAGTAGCCCCTGATGCTGATGGTTCCCAGCTTCTGGAGGCATGGTCTGCCTTTTGCTGGATCTGTGCCACACTTTGCTGCTCTTTCAGTCAGGTTCTACAGATCTTCCCTGTTGCCATTTTAAGAAGTCTTTGGCAGGAAATGGTCTTCCTCTGTTCTTTTTTTGGTTATGCTGCTCCAAGAATTGTCTTATGACATTATTTTGAAGGTACATGGATGGTTCCTGTCAGGAGCATCAAGGGTCATAGCCTTTCCTCCAGCATCTTGGCTCTGCCCCCCAAACAAGCAATACTGTGAATGTAGAAATGACACTATGTAACCTCACATTGGAGATGTGTAGGGATTGAGAGGAGTTAAGGATGACACTAGTTTTGAATATAAGTGACTGGGAAGATGGTGATACTCTTGATAATAATAGGAAAACTAAAAAGAGGGAAGAATTTGATGGGGAGTATGGACTTTATTTTGGACATGTTAAGTTTGAAATATCTATGAGACGACCAGATTAAAATGTCCAAAATGCTGTTATTGGTAGAGATTTGGAACTCCAGAAAGAGACCAGGGCTAGATATAAGAATCTGGGAGTTATGTACACAAAGATAACAATTGAATTCAGGGGAATTAATGAGATTTCCAAGTGACATAATGAAGAGCAAAAAGAGAAGAGTGTCAAAGATGGTTCTTTGTTTTGACCTGGATGAAGAATGAGTAAAGGGGATTAGAAACAAGAAATGAACAGTCAAGAAAACCTAGAGAGGAGTAAGTATCCAGGAAGAGAAGCCTGTCAAATTCTTCAGAGAGTTCAAAATGGACGGGGGTTGAGAAAAGGTGATTTGTTTTAGGAAGTAAGATAACAGTAACTTTGGAGAGAGAAGTTTCACTTGAATGATGATTTTGGAAGCCATATTGCAGATGGAGACACCTGGTGTAAACAATTTTCTTAAGTTTACCAGAAGAGGGGAAAGATATAAGTTTATAGCTAGCAAGGATAGTGGGATTAGGAATGGACTGTTTTTAAGGTTGGAAGACACATGGGATATGGGGGTGTTTCTAATCAGAAGGGAAGAAGAATTTTATTGATAGGGACTAGAGCTGAGAGAACAAGGGTGATATTAAGTGTGATTTGTTCGACAAAGAAGATAGTGATATGATTGAAGGTACATGTGGAGAAGTTTACTTTAGTAAGGAAAAGAGCCACCTCTTCATGTGTGACAGGAGTGAAGGAAGAATTGGGGCAGATTTCTGAATAATGTGAGATGAGGAGGGGATAAGAAGATTTCTTGACTTATAACCCCTCCCCCACCCTTTTTCTTCTTTCCTCCCTTCCTTCTTTTTTTTCCTTCCTTCTTTCCTTCTTTCCTGCCTTCCTTCCTTCCTTCCTTCCTTCCTTCCTTCCTTCCTTCCTTCCTTCCTTCCTTCCTTCCTTCCTTCCTTCCTTCCTTCCTTCCTTCCTTCCTTCCTGGCAAGGTTCCCTGATAAGAATGTTGGGGCAGGATATTCCATGAGAATTGTGAGGACAAATGAAATGTTTTGAATAGCTCCTGTGCTTAGGATAGCTAATTAATTAAGAAGGTATAAAATGATTACCTTACTAACTGAAGGCTCAGTTGAGATTATGTAACATATCAGAGATGGGGAAATAAATATTCCCAAGACATTTGATTCCCATTTAGTGGCTCATAAATAGGAAGGAGCCAAGGAGGACAGGTGATAAGTGTAATGCAAGGCTGGGTTTGGGGAAAATATGATTTATGGAAAGACAGGGAGCAAGAGATTCAATTGTAAAGAACAATGGAGAATTGAAGTGATTTGCCAAGATGTTAAGTCAGGGAAAAGAAGTGAGTATCACCCATGCATGGGTGATGGCCTGGAAAAGAACTGAGGGATAGAGGGGTTGGAGGTCATGGTGAGGATGAAGAGAGGTAGGGTACAAATATAGGGAAAATTGTAAGATAAAATATCATGATCAGATAAAGTAATTTCAGAATTCATGAACATGAGTTGCAAAACATCTATCTGCTAAGTAAAATATTTGGGTCTTATATTCATGCAGCTTTCCCTTTTTACTCTTTTTTCCATCCTCCAATCCACCTCATTAGCTTTAATATTCAGGAATAATAGGTTCTTCATCAGGACAGACTAAGGATTTCACTTTCATTCTATCTTTACTTCAGATCAGGCCTTCGGTAACCTAAGAGAATTTAAAATCAACCTTCTTCACTGTGGCATTATTAAAAATTTAAATATAACATAGAATTTTATTATATGAGTCCATTATAAACCCACAGAAGCCCCAGAGTCTAATGATACCTTCAGCTGGAATGTAGTAAAACATTAAGTAAAAGAATCACATATACAGAAGCAAAATTTTTGAATAACATTATCTCAACAAGTGCTTGAGGAACAAATAGGGGTTAGTCCATAAAGTCACACTTTGTGTTGAGGCTTTTTTGGGTGAATTTTATTAAAAGCTCTTCCTGCTCAAGATCTCAGTAATATTATATAATAGTAATGATAAATGTGTTCATTTCTTTGATGTCACATAATACCAAGCAAGAGTAAACATAACATCCTGTAATTATGTCAGTTTGTTGCTTTGTGAAATGGAGTTGCTCCAAGATCTTTGGGGATAGCCTTATGACAATTTCCTCAGGACTGCCTGACCATTCTTTTCATAGAAAGGATATTACTTTATGAATGGTGTAGATAAAGTGCCAAAAAGCATTTAAAATTAAATATCTGAGGTTTTATTTCATGTGGACTCTTACAAGTTGAAAACATATGAGTTTATGTTCTCTGATCTTTTTTTTTTTTTTTTGCAGGCAATGGAGGTTAAGTGATTTGCTTAGGGTCACACAGCTAGTAAGTGTCAAGTGTCTGAGGCCGAATTTGAACTCAGATACTCCTGAATCCAGGGCCGGTGCT
The DNA here is from genome assembly GCF_019393635.1 of Dromiciops gliroides. NCBI lineage: Eukaryota > Metazoa > Chordata > Mammalia > Microbiotheria > Microbiotheriidae > Dromiciops > Dromiciops gliroides. The sequence continues at coordinate 354,251,437 of NC_057861.1, forward strand.
TTAAGCACTGCACAATCTAGCTGCCCCTATGTTCTCTGATCTTGTCTGAAATCATTTTAGCATGCAACAAACATCTCTGTGTGAACCAGTCCCTCAGACTTTCCTTGGAAAAATGAATGTGGCTTACTTCTCTCTGTTAGCTTTGTATTTCTTTAAAAAAAGAAATGGCAATTCCTTCTGTTAGTATGAGTCTGAAAAAACCTGAGAAACAATAAATCTCTACTACTGTTTTAAGCCCAAAGTATCACCACAATTCATTGTTTTGGGAAGCAAATATCTTGGGAATATCTACCCCAACCTCTGATATATCAAATGCAAGATTGATCACCAATGATTCAGAAACTGAAGTAGCAAAAAGAAATGCAAATTTACAGTGGCAAACTAAACTATAATCTAATATCAGTGGTTAACTAATAATAGCAATGGAGGACTAACTTCAGTTTACATCTCATTCTTCATCAAACCAATTTCTCTCAGTTTTGCAACTTATGACTCTTGACACCTTTAGCCCACTATAATCTAAATATTTCTTAATGCAGTAGTCCTTTCCTAATGACCTTTCCCCCATTACTCCTCTTCTCACTCCCTATGAAATTTCGTTTGTATTTATTTTGAATATATTTTGCATTTGCATATCTGCGTACACATTTCTTTCTTCAAGTAGAAGCAACTTGAGAGCAGGAACTGATTTATTTTTTTATTTTTCTGTCCCCAGTATGATAGAGTCATGCTGAATGTTGGATGGATCTCTTCCCTTCCCATGAACTTTCTGGACAACATGAACAATAACTTATTATTATAAATAACATCTCAAAAAAGTACATAATGAAATTCATCTTTGACCTTTGTTCCATGAAGGAATTGAAGTGGAGACAGAAGGAGAAGAAACTAAACAAATGAATCTCCAAGCATTTTCTGTAAAACTCCCTCTCTATTTGAGTAAATGTTTCAGAGCACAATGTAAGGATCCTTAGCATCACAAAGCTAAACTCAGACATAAGAGACTGAAGATGTGTTTAACATAGGTATGGTAGGATAATTCCTTGTTTAATGAGGGATGCTTGCCCTAATAACTCAACTCAGGAAATGGAGAAAAAATAATTTTTCCTTTCTTTTTTTTTTTACAAAATGTCAAATCTACGTAGAAGAGGTCACATTTTAAAGAGCCATATTTACTTTAAGCAGACAGAGAAAGGCAAACAAGTAGTGTATTTATTAAGTGTTTACCATGTGCCAGACAATGTGTTAAGCATTGGGAAGTGGAGATAAAAGAAAGCCAGATAATCTATGCCTTCAAGTCAAGTCCATGATCATTTATTAAATACATACTTAAGCGTTTCATAAGTACTAGTATAGAAAGAAAGACAAAAATAGTTTCAAGCCCCTGACGTAATAATAGGAGAAGACAATTTGTAAAGGAGAGCTGGAAAGGAGGCTAGGAGGATGGGGGATGATGGAAGTGCAGGTAGTGGCCTGGAACTGAGCAATACAAAGTGAAAATTAATCTGTTAAAGCCCAGAGTGGCTCCATTGTAAGGCATGAAGGGAATAGATATGATACTCCAACAAGTGTACAGATAGCATGACTGGAGATATTAATGATTTGTCAGGGCAAACTAAGTAATCTGGAGTTTCCTGGATAATATACCTTCAGGAAACAAGAAAAGTTTCCTATACTTCTCATTGCAACCATTTTTTTTTAACATGCTCCATGCAGAGCTAATTCCCAGGTTGTCCTGACTTCATTCTGTCTGCCTTGGAATTCTACTTGCTTCTGAATTACAATTGTGACTAATGCTGATTTTCTTAACTAGACCTATATTAAAGTTATATGCCCCTATTCCAATTCTTCACTAATCTCTCTGTTTTCATGCCAAGTAATAATGACCTTAATTTGTGAGATTTCATTTTAGGTTCGGGTCCTATTCAGTTGCATCTATTTAAATTTTCTCTACCCCTTCAGGGGCAAAAGTACTTGATCAATAGAAGATGTTGTGAGACAAAACTAAATACAGAAAATTATCCAAAAGGTCCTTTTAATTGCATGTTTTCTTATCCATTACATTTTTTCCCATGTCACACATGAAAAGAAGATATATGACCTATATTTTCCTCCATTAAGATATTCTGTATTGTGACTGAGGGGATTGCTGTGTGTGTCTGGATTATCAAGTACAGCTATGCAGATTTGTTGAGAGGTTTACTGGGGTTCACAACTTTGGATAATTCTTCATTTTCAAAGTCCTGATGCTTTAGGGAACTAAATTCCAACTCTTCTGTAACAAATCCTTTATGATAAGACAAAACATGGTATAGGTAATAGAGTCAGTTAGGAAAACCTCAGTTTGGGGGCAGCTAGGTGGCACAGTGGATAGAGTACCAGCCCTGGATTCAGGAGGACCTGAGTTCAAATCCGACCTCAGACAGTTGACACTTTCTAGCTGTGTGACTCTGGGCAAGACACTTAACCCCAAATGCCTCACAAAAAATAAAGTCGAGGAAAACCTGAGTTCAAGTGTCACATTTGACACACGCCATCTGTGTACTATGGAGCAAGTCATTTCTTAATACTCTAAACAACTTCATAAGACAGTAAGTTTTGTAGAAGGTGTGGGTCTGATTTTTTAGAAGGAGTTCATTTATCTGGAATTTTTCCAGAGGCAGCCAATTGGTAGAGTGGATAGGGTACTGTCCCTGATGTCAGAAAGACCTGGGTCCAAATCTGGCCTCAGATACTCACTAGCTCTCTGACCCTGAGCCAGTCACTTAACCTCTGTCTGCCTGTTTCTTCAACTGAAAATGTGGATAATTATAGCTTCTAGATCACAGGGTTGTTGTGAGCATCAAATGGAGAAATATATAAATCACTTAGTACAATGTGTGATACATAGTAGGTGCTTAATAAATGCTTGTTTTACTTCTTTCCTTCAAATGAAGGCACATGTCCAGTTCCAATGCTACAGCAATGTGATTTAAATATTACCTATAACATGCTTATCCCTGCTAATGCCAGCTTCTACACTTCCATCCCATGGGAGCCTTTGGAACCACCTTGAATTTTTTGAGGTGAATTCTTATCTTATTCTTTATCTAAAAACTGCCTTATATTAAACCTCAACAATTTCTATATCAACTACCTCCCTATCTATACTTGAGGGTAGGTGCTATCTTGCTTACTTGTATTATATCTTCAGTGTTCAGCACAGGGTTTGGCACAGAGTAAAGCTTACTATGTCTTTGAAAAACCCTGTTCTCTCATTTCATTTAAAACCACTTTAACCTCTTGATTGATAAAAGTGCACATGCTGTCACTTCAACATTCACTTTGGTATTTGGGCATTCTACATCCAACATAGGGACTACTCAGGGAGAAAGCCAATATCTATGCTACCTCAATTCCCAGTTCTGTCTTTTTTGCTTCATTACACTAGGGGTATGTGGTCACTGTAGATTTATTCACTTAGAATTTTAGCTGAAGCCCCTGACCACTGGGAAAGCTGCCTCTTCCCTGGTCTGCTATATTTCAATGAATCATAATCACACAATCATAGCAAGCTGGATCTGGTCATAGAGGGTTGATACAATTGTACAAAGTCTTATCTTGTAAATATGTCAATTTATCAAGAGGAACAGAATCATGATACATTTAAAAATGATGATAATGTCAGTCAATAACAACTTATTATGTTCTAAGCGAGGGGGTTATAAAGATAAAAGATAGACCCTGCCCTAAAAGAGCTCACGGTCTAATGGGGGAGGGGAGAAAACCTGTACAAACAAGCTATACACAATATAAATAAAAATAATCAACAGAGGGAAGGCATTGGAACTGAGACATTTGGAAAGACTCTCTGTAAAAGGTGAGATTTTATCTGGAACTTTAAGGATGCCAAGAGGTAGTAATGAAGAGGGAGAACTCTCCAGGCATGGGGGATATGAAAATGCCCATAGCTGAAAAATGGGATTTTTTTTCTTCAGGAACAGAAAGGAGGCCAGTGTCATTGGATTGAAACATGTTTGAAAGGGGTGAAGCGGTGGAGTGGGGAGGGGTGTAAGGAATAAGAAAACTGAAAAGGTGGGAGAAGGACTTTGGATGTTAAACAGATGGTTTTATATTTGATCCTGGAGGTGATAGGGAGCTCCTGGAGTTTATTGTGTTGGGAAGGATGACATGGTCAGATCTGTACTTCAGGAAAATCATTTTGTGACTAAGCAGAGGAGGAAGTGGAGGGGAGAACGACTTGCAGCAGGCAAACCAACCAGCAGACTTTTGAAATAGTGAAGTCTTGAGGAGAAAAGGGCCTGCCCCAGGGTAGTGGAAGTATGAAAAGAGGGAGGGAGCATATTCTAGAGATGTTCTATCTCCAAAGGGGCCATATGTCCATGACTCCTCCCTGACCTAGATACATCTTAATGAGTTTATATGCAAAACCTGAATCTAGAACGGCTAGGATACAATTCAGGTGTTTCTATTTTGCATCAATATTAAATACTTCTACGAGTAAGTAAATATATTGAAATGCCATTCTTTCCATCTTTCCCAAAGTTTGTATTATGTGTGTGTGTACACACACACACACACACATATATACATATATCCCTATGATTATACATATATAATATATTATGTTTTTATATTACATATTATCTCTATAGTATATATAATCCCTATGATGTGGTGTACATTTGTATATGTGTGTATATTAATATACATACACACTTTGGTGTATATGTGTATATATGCATATATGTATGTATGCATGCATGTATGATTTTCCTGCCCTAGCTCTTTAGCTCTTTTCACTGAAGTACTATAAGTGGGGCCAATCTAAATAATCATGGGTCCATGGAGGATCAGGTGACACATTGGTTTTACTCTTGTTATGCTCAAAAGTGACTTAAAAGGACTAGCTAAAAATCAGTTGCTGTTTCTTTTATTATTCTATTTGTGAAAAAAATCATACATCAATTATGAATGATAAGTAGGAGTGTGACATTACTGATATATTCATCTCAAGGAAAAAGAAAACCATAAAATTAAAAGGTCCATAATACCAAAATAAAGAACATAGTGCTATGAAACTCTAAAACCCTTTAAAGTGCTATTCCATCCAAAAGTACCATAATGAACTGAGAAAACAAAAGAAATAGAGACATGCCTTCAAAAATAGAAAATATTCAAACTAAGAGGAAATTTAATTGTTTGTTGTTATAGTTGTGTTCTATTCTATGACTCCATTTTGGAGTTTTCTTGGCAAAGATACTGGAGTGGTTTGCCATTTCCTCCTCCAGCTCCTTTTACAGATGGGGAACTGAGGCAAACAGGGTAAAGTGACTTGCTTGACATGCATCTAATAAGTATCTGAGGCTGGATTTAAACCTATGAACAAAAGTATTCCTGATTCCAAGCCCAAGGCTCTATCCACTGTGCCACCCTAGAGATCATAAATTATTTAATTTTTGTAAAGTAAGAAATAGGCATAAAGGAGTTCAGATAGTGAGAGGGATGTGAAACAAGATCGCCAAAATGTTGTAACTTTGGTCTGTTTATCTTCCTCCAATTAAATCTCCCTTTACCTAAATACTGGTACTTGCAATTAGTAACTATAATGTAGTTATTTTTATTTTATGGTTTGTTGAATGAGTAATTTTTTCCCATTTTGTTTCTATCATTTTCATTGAAATATATTTCAGCTAAATAACTGCTTAAATCAATTTTGTTAGGGTGGCCTGGAAAGCAATTTTTTTTTTTGGCAGGGCAATGAGGGTTAAGTGACTTGCCAAGGGTCAAACAGCTAGGAAGTGTCAAGTGTCTGAGGCTGGATTTGAATTCAGGTCCTCCTGAATCCAGGGCTTGTGCTTTAACCCCTGCACCACTTACCTACCCCTGAAAGCAACTATTTTTATAATTTCTATGGAAAAAAATGTTTTCTGAGGTTGAAGTACCAGTTTACCAGCATTTTGTTTCCATAATCTCTTTGAAAGTTGGAAATTGCTCATGACATAATTTAGACTGTTCACTATACTGGCTGTTGATGGCTAGGAACCCATGAGTGCCCGAGGTTTCTCAAAGAGTCACAGTTGGGGGGAAAGGAGAAGAGAAGAAGGAAGAATAGGCTTCTTCTCTCTTCCCATTTAGTGGTAAAAGATTTGTTGTCCTTGAGCCTGGTACATGCAAATTATAAATACCATAAAAGGGACTTTTGTAAGTAGCTTACTGAATAAAGGAAACTTCCTTATGAAAATAAAATGTCTCTTTTTTGGGAGGGGAAAGAAGCAGTCCATTGTATATATTTATATAAAATCCCTTTTATGTGTAAATTTGTTAAATTTCCATAAGTCTATATTAACTGGTTTAGGCCAGATACTGGACCTGTGATTTCACTAGTATTGGGAAGTACGTGCAAAGAAAATCTCTTTATCAAGGCATGTTGGCATCTACTCTACAACTTGTAGGTTTATTGACTCTGCAAGTATGTAATAGGGGTTTTGTTTTTCTTGCTTTCTCAAGTGGGGAGGAAGAGGGAGAAAAACAACATGAAGATCAGAATTAAATTAAAAACCATAGAAGTGGGGCGGCTAGATGGCACAGTGGATAGAGCACCGGCCCTGGAGTCAGGAGTACTTGGGTTCAAATCTGGCCTCAGACACTTGACACTAGCTGTGTGACCCTGGGCAAGTCACTTAACTCCCATTGCCCGCAAAAAAAAAAAAACACAAAAAAAAACCACATAGAAGTGAGGCAGGGGTTCTTACCTTGGGTCATGCAAACCTTTTAAGAAATATTTTGATAACTATATTTCAAAATAATTAGTTTCTTTTATAATCTCATATACTTTCCCTATACATTTCTATATATTTCTATACATTTTTATATTTTGGGTTAATAGTCATATATTTTTCTATACATTTTCCTAGATATTTAAAAGACTCTTCTTAGGACATGTCCATAAGCTTCACTAGCCTAATAAACAAAATGGTTGAGAACCTTTGTCTAAATGAGTTGCTGGGAACATTGAAAGTTAAATGACTTCCTCTGGTTCACATACCCTTCATATATCAGAGGTAGGTCTTGAACCCAGGTCTTTCTTGCCTTAAGGCTGGCTCTTTATTCCCTCTACCATACTGCCTCTCATGAAAAGAGTTAGTAGATAATGACAACACAGCAATTATGATAATTATGCTAATCTTTGGTATGTATATTTATACTTTCTCTTGATGATTTATTTCCTGCCCTCTAGTGAAACTTGACAAGTTGCTTCCACTGTCTAGAAAAAAAGGCATGTTGTTCATCAAAGGAAATTAAGTCCAATTTGCAAGACTTGAAGATGCCCCTAAAATACTTTTTCAGTGTCATCTGAGCAATCTGCCTGAGTCTGTCTTTTGGTGCTGATCTATTTATCAATACATGAAAAAGCAAGTTCAGGACATGCATATTTTGAGTGAATGGAGCATGAAGAAGGGGCACAGGCTGCATAAATATTAAGTAATGACCTTCAGTTTGGAACCTGAAGGCACTTCCTCATAACAAGCTTTTATGTATTGGGAATTTATTTCTCTCTGTTCCAAGGCACAGGTTGACTGTAAAATTAATAAATAATGCTGGCACCTAAAGAACAGAAAACAGGCACAAACAAGAATTGGACTCTATGGGCAAGTGTCAGTTGCTCAACAGCAGTGGGGTGGTAGGGTTTTAAGATTTACAGTAGGAAATATATTTACCAACACATCAAGGGCATTACTGAATTGTGTAATATCTAAAATAAGCAGAAGATAAGTGCTAGAGAGTCCATCATTAGAATGACAAGAAAGCTATTTGCATTCATCAGTAATAAAGCTGAAATGAACACATTATATTCATAATATGAGAAGACAGCATGATGCAGGGAAAGAGAACTGGATTGTGAGTCAGAGAACATGGAATTGTCTTTTGCCTATGCAATTTATTTGCTATGTGACCTTGGGATATTCACTTAACCTTTTATGCCTTAGTTTCCTTATCTGTAAAAGGAAGGGGCTGGATATAGTGACCTCAGGGCCTTTTGCAGTTCAAAATCTATGGCCTTAGGTTAAAGAATATCTTACTTTCCTTTCTTCCTCCCTTTTCTATCTTCTCTTTCTTTCTTACATAGTCATTGAGTGAATATATGCATGAGTTATAGTGACATTAAATAAATTATATCTGCTTTCAATTCTACTACAGCATCACTAAAACAACAAACAAATCCCAACACAGACTGTTTCAGTGAATAAAACCCCACAGAAGGATGGAGGAAAAATGTTTTGCAGGAAACAAAAGTGAACCACGTTAATTCTGAGGAAGCTCCCTGATTTAAAAACAATATTAAGAGAGAAAAGTTTACTATCTTTATGATATAATTATGATTTATTTAGTATTTTGGTATAATTACAACCTAAAGACAATAGTAAGAAATAAGTGTATATACCAGGGTTTGCTTTTTCAGAATTTGTATAAAAATTCAATGTAACAAATAATATCTGAGGAGTTATTTTGCTAAAATAGCCATTACATTGTTGCATTACTTAAAAGAAATCTAAAAGTTTGCTTATGGGAAAGAGAATTATATCAATTAGCCTGAGAAAAATCTGAGTTCGCACATTTTTATTCATACTTTAGACTAAAGTAAGTATCTTCACTACAAAGTTTCTTACAGAAAGTTTCATACTCAGGTTGGGCTTGCTTCCAATTCTTCATAGTAATGTCTCTTGCTAAAATTCTCCTTGGCTTTCTGACAAGTTTTGCTGAAAATTAGCACAATTGCATGCCATGTAATGATACTTGCCAGCTCTCAGTAATATATTATGCTTATTTTAGAAATTTTGATATGTGGTAATGACCTTTATGCAGAGATAAAATATTCCAAACCAACTCTAGTACCTTTATACTCAGACACTAGTAGGTAAAGGGGAAGAACATAGGAATACAGTTGCTAGTATAGGTTGTCTCAGAGCTTGTGTTACATTGTTCATGAAGATGACAAGGTACAAGAACAAACCCAGCTTCCCAGGCATTAAAAAGTCAGGTTACCAGGCTTGGGTAAACATGAATTTTCCAGAGATCATAGGTCAGTGCATATATACCCCAAAGGTACATGCATATATAACACATGCATGTTTGTACACATACATTAAATACCTGTGTATGAATACATACATGTATAAATACAAACTATATCAATTTTTCAATGTAACTATCCAAGCTGTTAGTAGCTTAAAACTGTATTAATACCTTTGAGTCACTGTGTGTATATAATAGAAATACAGTATAACTATACATATGGAATGTAGAGCTTTTTTTGCTTCCATATGTATTCATTACTTTACTAGTCATATGGATATCATAAATGCCAGATCTCATTGTATATGCATTTACCACTTAAGTATTCATGTTTAAAATACATTTATAGATAATCCATTATTTTTTAATATCAAGTTATTTTCCTCCCTTTAAAACCTTTTGAAGTTTCTGAAAATCATACAATTTTAATAATAGACATCATGCTAAACATCCCCTACTAACATTTTCATTTTTGAAGATGAGGAATAGATAATATCAATTGATTAAATCATTAATTAGACATGTAATCAATAGAATCTTATAACAAACTAATAAGATAATTTGAATAAAATATTTTATTCATCTTAATAACTTGAATGAAAATTTATCTTTTTCCACCTCAAATTTCATTTGGTTCAGTTTCAGTTAGCTAGATTTGGGAAAAAGAGATAGCAATCTTAAGGTATTTTTAGAAGTGTTGATTAATAAATCTGATTAAGTAAACATATGTTCTCATCATATACATTGACTGTTGCACTGCTAGAGCAATTAAAATATCTTTTTTTTTCTTCTAGCACGTAATTGAAAAAATCACTCAGACAAGTAGCTCTTGGGAAACAATTAGGAAAAATAAAAGTAATTCATCGAGGATGGTGATTTTATTATGCACATAAATTATGCTTCATATCAAGTCACTTGTAGGTGCAAATCTTATCATCTCCTCACTAATTACAATGAGTTATTTAAGGTTCAGGTAAATGACGACCCCCACTATGGTGTGGACTGTAGCAGGAACTGTGAAAAAATTGTTAGTAATTAACATTTTCTCAGTATTGTCATCAGTCTATTAAACAAAAAAATCTGTATTTTTAAAACATGCTACGTATGTATGGTAATGTTATCAAGGAAAAAACATTGCTATTTAATTTGGAATGAATTTTAAAGTAAAAAACTGCTTGTAAGGGTTTTAAGCTTCCTAACAGGACAAAAAATTTTCCCACTAAAAGGAAGAGAAAGGCACGCTCACCTTCAAAAGTGCTGTCTTCTACAGGACAGCACCTTTGCAGATTTACCATTTTATTGATAGTCCCAAATAGGATTTAAAAAGAATTGCATGTTGTTATTTCAGAAGTTTAGAAATATGAGAAATAAAGGATTTTCCTCAGAGTTTTCATAAAATTTTGCTAAGAAGATTACAGAAGGTATACAACATTGAAATATATATTTTAATCTATCTTCATCAATTATTTTTACCATAAAGTGTCCTTTGTGAGAAGTTTCTTTTGTATAACCAGAATATTGTCAAGGAGTCAAGGAACATGACCTTACCATTTTTTGTTTTGAAGATAAAAAATAATAATAAGGAAGGAAAAAGGTAAACTTTTGGTTGAATTAGCTCTTGCTTCATGTCCATAAAAGACATATCTAAATACAAAAAAGTCTGAGTTTTCTTTTGTTGTTTTCATATTCTTTATATGAAATTCATGACCATGCCCTTGTCTGGAGGCTGACTCTGTAACTTGTGGCCGCCCATCTCCACAGCAGGGAAGTTTCATTAATAGTTGGATCAATAGATGGATCAATAAGAGAAAGTGAAAACAACCTGGTTAATAGGATTTGAAAGACTGATAGAATCATGTCATGCCAGGGACAGGGTAAGGTTAGCCAGGTGTTATTTTATGTAATGCATCCCTGCAGTAAATTAACTTCCTTTCTTGTTTCAAAAATCCATAATATATATGGAGGAAAAATATAAAACAGTTGTGGTTAAGTCTGTATCAGTAGTTAACTGCTGTTACTGATGCACAACAGCAGACATAAAAACCTACTGATTCTTTGAAAACATAATTGCAAAATGCTTGTCATTGTTAGCGGAGACCATTGTATTGATCTTTTCAGGCATAAAATTAGACAATTAATCTTGAATTGTTAAAATACCTATTAGTCACCTGTAAATTAAACCAAGGGATAAAGAATGTGAAAATAATTGTGGCTTAATAGATGCTTCTATCAATTCCATTTATGAATGAAAATATCAATTTAGAAGCTGCTACTCTTAATAAATGAATGCTCAGTAGAACACACATTCCATTTAAAATTAAAGAAACTGTAATCAATCAATAAGATGGTTTCTAAACCTGTCGACCAGCAAATTTTCATTGCTTTTGTCCATACATATATAATTATTGCTTCCTTATTAGTATATATCCATCATCTATACTATTGGATCTTAATATTCCCATTATTATTAAACTGGGAGAGCAGGAAAAATATTTTAGGAAATAGAATTTCATATTCACTTTCCTAACTTTTAGTACACTTTAAAGAAAATTAGCTTATGAACATTTATTTTTCAAGAGATAATTTTCCACATATATGGATCTGTGAATCTCTGCGGCATGGAGAGTACCTCTATCAAAACAAAATGACAACCTTTTTGTCATTACCTTTTTGAAAGTTGTCTGAAACACTAAGTGTTAACATGACTTTGTTGGTGATGGTCATGCCATTAGAATGTGTTATATAGGTCCTGAACATGTGCTTCTGAATTGAAAGCTAATTATTCTACCCAATAAAACTTTATAGCACTCTCTCTCCCCACAATTAACTCAAATATATATATATATATTATATAAATATCTATGCATATGTATAGATATATAGATATATGTATACACACATATGCATAAATATGTGTATCATATATGTATTTATGTATGTTAAAATTTATTTCCATACTTATAGAGAGTTAGGTTTATAACTAGAAAGTTCAAATCTCAATTCTGACACTATCTTTTCGAATCCAATAAGATCACTTAACCTCTTAGTGCTCTGGCCAACACACTAAGACTATAAGTTGCAAAGAAGGTTTCAACATGCCTTGGATATTCTCTATGTCTATGAAGTACCAGTCCCTATTCTCATCTACATCTATGTCTATCACTGATGTCTTATTATATGCCCAAATATTTGCATAGATGTGCACATATATAAATGCATATACACATGTCCAACAAACAATTATTAAGCAGCTGTTATGTATATTGTTCTATGAAGTAGAGATAGAAGGGGAAAAAAAGCAATTTCTACCCTTAGGAAAACTTCTGTGGATGAGAGGGAGGGGTTTACCAACATATACACAAAAACAAAGTGTATTTTATGTAATCCAAAGTAATTTCAAGAGAGAGAAACAGAATGTTAATCCAACCTCATGGCCCAGGTTCATCATGTTCTGGAATCATGTAGACCAGATCTAATCTGTGAAATCCTTCCAAATCACTACTATTTGGCTCATTGTCCCCACATACAATTTACTCTGAGAAAATCTCTTGACTACAGTTCATGTCAACATCTCCACAAACATGGGTAACAAAGTACCTATTTCTTATACAAATACTCAAGGGGACAAATACCTTTACTGGGTATTATTTCTATTTCACAAAATAATGCAGAAATGCAGAATATTCATAGGAGCACAATAAACAATGTAGAAAAAAACACAAAAGAACTCACAATAGTGTATAAATAATCAATACAATTTCATTCCCCCTCAGGTGAGTCTCATTTTCCACAAGATCCTAAAGTTATCAGATTCAGCACCACAAATATATTTCTATTGAAGGTAAAGCAGAATTATAATACAAAACAGTTTTGCTTTGGGATCAGAAAAGCATCTGTTGCCAATAGGCCATATGACACTTTTAATCTTTCTCTTGCATTGGGGCTATTTCTATGTAACATGTAAATGTAGGGATAACCCAGACTGTCAGCTTGACACTCCTAATTTTATACTGTGGCTAAAAAGGTTGTTCTGCTAGAAAGGAAGGAGCATAAGGAAGACTACCAATATAGATCTGGGAGAGACTAGTTATCTGGTTTTCCCTGTGTTGCAATGTCCTTAAGGAAAGCCTTCTTCCCTAGGTTTTCCAGTAAGTTATTTTAGAACATAAACAAGTAATTTAATAAAGAGTTTGACAATAACTACAGAATCACAGTGTTTAAAGTTAGAAGAGGCCTTAAAAACCATTTTTCCAACCGCTTTATTGACCAAATGATGAAGCTGAGAAGCAGAGAGGGAGAATTAATTGCTACGTCATATAACGAAGCAAGACTACCACCTGGCAAGTCCAGTGCTTCTCAAAGCAGTGTTTCCCCCATTGTACCATAATGTTTCTATGTGATAAACTCAGTAATATTTGTATCTCTGAAAAGTTCTGAGTCTTCCCTTCCACTCTTGGGAATATCTGTTTCAGAAACTGTAGGACCCTTACAGTTTTTCCTCAAGAGACTCTGTGATAATGAGAGGTAACACACTGTTAGGTTTTTAAAATGGCAGAAGTCTATTTCAGTATCTCAATGTAGTCAGTAATTGATTTAACTAAGAGAACATGCCAATCATTCAGTGCCTACTGTGTCTAGGCAGTGAAAGCAGGATGATACCATTAGCTAGCGATGATGCTGTGCAGCTATTGACTTTGCATATACATATGAAGGGAAAGTAGAAACATTTGAGTTAATTTTAAAAATCCAGTCCTCCCAACATAATGTTTCCTGAAAAGCAACGAAATCAACAAATATTTATTCAGTAGCTCCTATATGCTTAGCACCATGCTAGACACTATGAGGCATAAAAATGGAAAAAAATCATAGTTCTTGCTTTCAAAGAGCTTATTACATCAATGGGAAGACAATATATAATATTATATATGGCTAGATTTGCTACATTATGTGACCAGTCAATTATAGTACAATAAATTATATTGAAACAAAACTCTAGGGACAGAAGAGTGTTCAAAAGAAGGCACTTTCAAACACTTTATAGTACAAAAAAACCTGTCAATAATAACAGGCAAAAAACATTTATTGAATGCCTAATTTGTGTCAGGTACTGTGTGAAACCCTGGGGATACTAAAAAACAAAGATAGCCCCTGACCTCAGAGAGCTTATAAATGGGGAAAGACAAAACACAAAAAGGAAGCTTCTGAAAAGTGTGTGTGTGTGTGTGTGTGTGTGTGTGTGTGTGTGTGTATGTGTGTAGGGTTGTTGGAGAAGGTACCCAACATAAGACCATGGTAGAGAAGCCAGTCAAAGAAGTCTGAAGGCAGTCCAGCCAGGTGAAAAGCAAGGAGATGTCTGAATTGAGGCCTGACCTTAAACAGAGGTTTGAAGTTCATTGCCCCGAATTCCAATCAGAGAGGCTGAGGATAATGATGAGGTGGCATACTTAACTTGATGATATCTCCCAGGATGATGGTGTTATCCAGAGATTTTGAAGGATGAAAAGATCTTTGAAATAACCTAGTGTAACCCTTATATTCTAGATGAATTAAGCAAATTGATCAAGGTCACATACTAATTAGGGGCAGAATGGAGACCCAAAATCAGATCATTATCCTCCTATGCACTGGTTGGTTAGTTCCTCTTTTTCTTCATTTCAGTTTTAAAGGGGGTCACATCTGAACAATCACCCTTAAATTTTTTATCATTCATTTCTACTGTTCTAAAAGATCATAACCTTCATCAGAAGTGGCAAATGCATTCTTACTGGCTGTACTACTGTGGGGAGCCCAAGCAAATTATGATGTTAAGAAATGTTTAACAAAATAAATAAAAAATACAATGGAACATAGAGAATATTAATATATGTTTTTCTAAGTCAACATGTGCTCCTAAGGGATCCTTATATATTGTTTAGTGGCCGCTGATTCTATTTGAATTTGACACCATTGATCTATATGACAGACAGGTCTTTACATAGCTAGAAATAACTTCATTAATGTGAAAAATCTTGATGGAAACCTATATACTGATAGGCAAATGAAACTTCATTACATAATACAGAAGAATCCATTTCTGGGAGTTATTTTTACTCTTGGTTTCCTGAGATGTTTAGACATTTTAAAGAAATTGCATTTGGTATCAATGTCAGTATATCTAGGCCATTTTAAAACTCTGGTGTAAGAGAAGAAAATCCCCTTTTGTCCCATTCTCCAGAAAACTTCCCTGGTTCTACCTAAATTTCTCTGTAGACCGATGACAGATCTTTACAGAGTCTGACCTATCCTTGACCTCACCACATAACCTGAAGTTCACATTTTCAATTAGGTCTTTCCAGGCTGGAAGCCTCTTAGCTTCCAAACTACTCTCTTCTCTTGGTCTCTGGGCTATTTCATTGCTCACCTCCTTTCTGTTCTCAAATTCCAATCTCAAATACTTCATCTTTGTGTGCAGATGCAAGCAATGTCTAACCCATCATGAAGGAATGTGTAGTAAGTAAACTGAACATGACTTTTGTACAGTAAAACAAAACACACATTTTAAAAAATATATAGCTTGTTAAAAAGGATTCAGTTTAGAATATTAGAAAGAATGCTGAATCTAATTTCCAACTACTATGTTCAAATTCCTGACTGCTTGTACACTTAGTAATGTGTGAACACTGACAAGTCACTTAGCTTTCCTAGGCCATGGTTTTTTAATCTATAAAATGATGGTGATAATTCTTCAATAGTCTTCAGGGTTGGAGCAGCTTGATGGCGCAGTGGATAAAGCATCAGCCCTGGATTCAGGAGACCTGAGTTCAAATCCAGCCTCAGACACTTGCCACTTACTGTGTGTGACCCTGGGCAAGTCACTTAACCCTCATTTCCCCACAACACTGTCCCCCCAAATAGTCTTCAGGGTTATTGTGAGGGAAATTTCACAATGCTAGCATTTGTTCTAGGCATTCTAACCATAGCATTCCTTTAAAATAAATTGAATTTCAATTGATTCAGTTTATACAATTTAATTTTCCAAATAGATTATCAGGAATATATTACTTGTGCAATGCTATACCTGGATTTTTTGTCTTGTGAAATGTTTCTGGTGAAAATATTTCCTTCATAAGTAAAGAAATAAAATATATGACAATAAGCATATTGTATAAATCATGAACAAACAAATACAAACAAGATGGTAGGATACTATGCCTTTATTGATTTGATTCTTCTCATTCAAGAACTTGGGAATCAAGTCCAAATCAATTTGAATCTATTAGAAGTTTAATTGGACAGTTTCACATATTTCATGGGAAGGTTACATAGAAAATAAATATTACATCAATTTCTGGTTTCAGAAAGTAAAAGAACTTGCAAGATGACTTCAAGGCTTCCAAGCTGCTAATTGTTTTTCTTTCAGTAATGACACTCACTCATCCTTCCTTTTTTCAATGGTTGTCATGGGGAGGCTGTGCTTTCTTCCTCCCATTTGTAAGACAGCTCCAGAGGGCAGCTCTGAAGCCATGCATCCTTTGGCCAATTTGTAACTGTAAATAAGTTGTGTCTATTGCAAATTCTCCAGCAAATATTCTTTGAGAATCTAATACAGGGTGTCCCAAAAGCCTCAGTGCAATTTTAAGTTATAAAATCTTAATACTGCTCTAAGACTTTTGGGACACCCTGTACTACCATGACGTCTAAAGAATGTAAAACTGTGTTTTGCAGAAAGAGAAAACTGGAACTGGATCAGAAGACCTGGGTTCGAAGTCTGGCTCATTGGTTGTGTGATGTTTGTCAAACCACAACGTCTAGGTAGGCTGTAGGTTCCTCATCTGTTGAATTTGAATAATATTTTTACTAACTACTTCACAAAATCATTGTGTATAAAATAATTTTATACGTTTTATAGAATTTTCCATTTCATATCTAGAATCTGTTAGGCTTTTAAAGTCCTTCACAACTTTGCCCAAACCTACCTTTTCAACCAATTATTGTTTCATCATCTTCTTTTAATTTAGAGCCCAGCCTCATTGGCCTTCTTGCTGGTCTTCTGTGACACTCTATCTTCTATCTCCACACCTTTGCTTTGAGTGTCCTCCATATCTGGAATGAGCTCCCTCTTCACTTCTACCTTTTAGAGTCCCCTTTTTCCCCCCTTCAAAGCACATTGCTTGAGTGCCATCTCCTACATGAAGCTTTTCCTGATTTTTTTTCAGGCTACTCCTGACTTCCCTCCTAATATTATCCTTATCATTATTTTGTATATTTTTCATATTTACCTATTTACACACATACCCACTCTAGAAATGATAAAAAAGTTCTTGGTGACAGAAAGTATTTCATTTTTTTCCCTTTGTAGCCTGAGAGTTAGCACAGGGTGTAGCCCAGAGTAGATTTTTAAAAATGTTTTTGATTGCTTTCATATGAAAGGTAAAATTTTAGTTATAATTGTTCAAATTAGTGAAAAGGATGCTGTCAAATTTTCCACATTTTTTAAACCTATTATATTTTTAGTGCCTTTAGAACATGGTCTATGCCTTGGCATAATAGGAAGTGGCTACGTTCCTGGTCCTCATTTTTCAGGGAAAGAAACTGTGGCCAGGGGAGACTAAGTCATTTGCCCAAAGTCACATGTAAGATTACTGTACTATATTTAATATTATGAATGCTAATGTATTAATTATTTTTAAAACAAGGACATATGCTGTTTTGGCAACCTTCTGTGTGTGTGTGTGTGTGTGTGTGTGTGTGTGTGTGTGTGTGTGTGTGTGTGTGTGTGTATGTATGTATATATCCCAACAGAAAACAAGTTTCCCTCAGGTTCTATACTGACTGGAAGGATTTAAGGTATGAGTCTATCACTGACCTATGTTTGTCATCTGAGAACTACCTCACCTATCTTTGAGATGATAAATTATTTTCCCCACTAAAAGTCATGAAGACTCCCTTCCTAAGGCATGTATATCTTTTTAAATTTCATTATAGTAGAAAGGGCTCATCCTTATGAAATCAAATTCATTTTCTTTCATTGAACATATAATATAGAGAGAATAGAGAATTCCATGCATTATATAAATGAGCTATATGAATACAGATAATCATATTAAGATTACAATGCTCTATGACACCTATAATTTTGTGTTACATGATTATATAGGGCTTGTAATTTTCTAATTTATATTCATCAGTAACTATTTGAGAACTTTCAAGATCTTCCCAACATGGAATGTCACACATGCTCCCAAGCTTAAATACTCATCAAGCTCCATTTCCACTTAAATCACTTCCCCTGACCTCTATTCCCCCTAAATCACGTACACTTTTTATTGTTTTCCAATATGGAAACTAGCAGAGACTCAGAACTATGTCAATTCTATATAGCACTTGGCTGGGCTTGTCAATACAGTCCCAAGAAGACTGCTATTCTTCTAGAGGGATTGGCACAGGGATCAAGCACACCCCCAAACTAATTGGCCACAAGCAGTTTAGGAGTTGTTGCATCAATTCATTACCTTAATCAACTATCACCTTTATACTCCCTAAATGGATGTTTGCTAAAGAGAGAGACCAAAACTTTTAGGAATCCTCATATGAGGTGCTAAATCACACCCATAAATCTTACTTGAATACCAGCCCTTATTTGCACTCATTGATCCCCAACTCCAGTAGCTTGCACACAGTGATGTAACTAACTCTAACCATGCACTCTCTTGATATTACAAGATCAATCACTGATACGAGCATACCATGCACATTTCTTCCTCTGTATGCTGATGCTCTAAGACCTTGAAGTAATTCTCTATAACTGGCAGCTGAGAGCCCTTTTTACCTATCTAAACAGTTACTAGCATTTCAAAATCGATCCCCCCCGAAGTCAACATTGTACAGGCCCAAAACATAGTATAGAACCTTTTACATAGGAAACAAATTAAATATTTATTGAATTGTTTATGACTGCTTTTCAACATTAGGTCAAATTTGCATTTACCTATAAATGTGTTAATTAACAAACATCTATTGAACATCAACAAATTTATTCAGTATATGACATAAGCATATTTAATTCCCTTTTCATTAGATTTTTTTCTTTATTCATTTATAGTTATCCTCCTGCCAATCTGATTGCTTTCCTTCCAACTCTACATGATTTGTGGGAAATATTTTCATTATGATTTCTGCAAACATAATTTAAACATATCCCAGGTTCCATTTTTTATTTCAAATATTGAAGTTTAATGAGTTTTCTGTTTTTCAGTTCACAATAAATGTACATATTTCTAAAGTAATGTTTATTTACTATAGAACTTAATTAAGCAATTGATCACTTGAACATAAGAACTCAAGAACCTCACTATTTTAACAATAGAGTATCAATTTCTAGTTTTTAGGTCCATGATATCCTTTAATGACTGATTAAAAAATTAAAATTAAAAAATTGTTTTAAAAAACCTGAATCACACATACAAGTATATTATTACTTCCTTTCATTTTCCCAGTCAATATCTAAATAAATGAAGCCCCTCTGCAAATTCACTTAAAATAAATACATTTTCAGTGTTACTTCTTAATATTAGGTAGAATATATAATTTACTTAAAGCATCATTTTAGTATATATATATATATATACATTATAAATTAATACATCACATATACAAATATTAGTATACTAATAGTACATTATACAAATATATTATTATGCATACACATATAGACATGTATACATACATATATATGTATGATATGTACATGTGAGAGTGCACACACACATATGGAGAGAGTTGGGGGCGCGGGGGGAGGGGGGGATTAGGTCCAATTACTCTCTCAGACACATAATGTCTTGTGACCTTGGACTAGTCATTTAATTTCTCAGTGAACCAGTAGTTTTAGACAGTATTCTAATTTGATTAGAGAGAAGACCTAGATCTGCCTTGGTAGAAGAAGTAGTTCTTCCCTTAGCTACCTATACAGAAGAACACACGGGATCTCTGTGAGTGTATGTATATACAAATAAATGCCCACACTCCATATGTCCTGTGATTTCATTTTTATGTATGTATATATGTGTATGCATACACATACACACATATACACACACATACATACACATACACACATACATACATACACATATATACATATGCATACGCACAAGTGTATGCACTTGGACTTGGAATCAGGAGATACTAAGATCAAATAAATCCTGTCCCAGATATTTCATAAACATTTGACCCTGAAAAAACCACTTAACCTTTTTTTAGCCCCAGTTTCCTCCTCTGTAAATAGGGATAATAATAGTGCCTACTTGACAGGCTTATTTTGAGTACCAAATGAGATAACATATAAAAAGTGCTTTGCAAACCTTAAAGGATCATAGAAATGCTAATTATAATGATTATTTTATCATCATCATAATCATTATTATTTATGCCTATATACAATCATATAAAAAGCTGCAGTGCATGTAGGTATGTGAATAAACATACATGTTTATGTGTTTATGCATACACATGTGTCTCTATATGTGTTTCTCTGTCACTCACACATACTACATATTTTTTAACTTAAATACAGGTCTGATCATGTCATTTCCTACTTGGCCATACTACTTTTAGACTTTACTGACTTCTCTATCATGCTCCAGGTACATCTTTGGTTTTATTTATTATTTTTAAAAGTTATCTATTTAACATTCATTTTAAAAATTGAGTTCCAAATTCTTTCCCTCCTTCCAATCCCTCCCACACCATCAAGAAGACAAGCACTGTGATATCAATTTTACATACAAAATAATACAAAACATATTTCTATAATAGCCATGTTACAAAATAAAACACAAGCAAAATAAAAAAATAAAAATAAAGTTTGAAAAGTATGCTTCAATCTGCATTCAGGATTCATCAGTTCTCTCTGTGGAGCTGGAGAGAATTTTGCATCTTTGGATTTTTTTGCAATTCTTTGGAATAGTCTTGGATGGTGGTCTTGGTCAGAGTAGGAAAGTCATAGTTTATCATTCTTCTAATATTGCTGTTACCAAATACCATGAACTCCTTGTTCTGCTCACTTCACTTTATATCAGTTCATATAAGTTTTCCCAGGTTTTTCTGAAACAATCCTCATTCCATCAAATTTATATACCACAACTCTTGGAGCAGTGATGTGGCATAGTGGAGCACTGGCCCTGAAGTTGGAAGGACCTGAGTTCAAATATGACCTCATGTGCTTGCTAGGTGTGTGACCCTGGGCAAGTTACCTAACCCCCATTGCCTTAAACATCCAGGGCCATCTCCCGTCATCCTGAGATATATCATGCCACTGGACCCAGATACCTGGGAGAGAGTAAGGTTGCTGACCCCAATGTTGTGGTCTTCTTTGAGAATGAAGGACAAACAACAACCACAGCTCATTCATCTATTCCCTAATTGATGGACATCCCAGCAATTTTCATTTCTTTGCCACCACAAAAAGAGCTGCTATAAATATTTTTGTATGTATACGTGCACTTTCCTTTTCTTTGATATCTTTAGGATACAGACATTGTAGTGGTATTTCTGGGTGAGAATATGTAGGGTTTATAGCCGTGTAACGATTGGAATGATGCCATCTGCTGGAGACTTACTGTAGAAGAGTCCCACCCATGAAGCGAAGGTCTTTGAGGGCAAGACCAGGAGTCTTTTCTTTGGCATCAGGACGTGGGAGGAGGAAGGAAGAGACTGGCGCTCGGTCTCATGCTCTTTCCTGGGGATGCTGGTGGAGAAGGCAGCTAGAAATGCTCTCTCCCTTTAATAGATAGAGGAATCTAGGCCTTTCTTCTCTCTTTACCAAATTCTTATTCTCCTTAATAAATGTTTAAAAGTCTAACTCTTGCTAAAGCTTATAATTTATTGGCGACCACTCATTAGATATTTTAGACAGTTTAGCTACAATTTTAGCCCTTAACAGCCCTTTGAGCATTGTTCAGGAATCTTTTTGGGAAACTTCATCATCCTGCAAGTTGGAAATTTCCTTCCCACTCCAATCTCATAAGTACCCTCTGCCCTTTTCAATGAAGGACTGAGCAATGAGCTCCAAAACTTCCATTTGAAGTGGGGGCCCAGCACAATAATCTCATTCCTTACTGGCTGCACTACTGTTGGACTTTTCCATGCCCCACACTCTGATACCTTCCTGAACCCACCTGCATTCCATACCCTCTCCTAGTTTTTGTCTTTCTTTTGTGTGTTCCTCTTCTCATTAGACTATAAGCTCTTTACAGGTAGGGACTGTCTTTCTTTGTATTTGTATCCCTGATATATTTCATAGTGCCTGGCACACAGTGGGCACTCTATAAGTTTATTGACTATTGATTATTGTTTCCCTGCTTTAAAAGCTCTAGTAATAATCTTCCATCCCATCTAAAGTTAAGTTCAACTGCTCTATTGGGCATTTAAACATTTCCATATTTCTTACACATTACTCTATCCCTATGCAAAGCATTTCAGACAAACCGGCCTGCTTGCTATTCCTTGCACATTTCATCTACAGTCTTGACACAGGTTGTTCCCCATGCCTGGAAAGCCCTAGCTTGTCACCTCTGCCCCTCTAAATTCCTAGCTTCCTTCTGAGCTCAGCCCAAATGTCATTTTCTACAGGAAGCTTTTCTTGTTTCCTACAGCAGTCAGTGCTCCATGACCCTGAAATGATTTCATATTAATTTTGTACAGTTTTCATATTTACTTATTAAGTTGCTTTTGATTCTCCCAATAGGACATAAGCCCTTTGGAGGTAGGAAACTTTCCATTTCTGTCTGTTTCCCCAATGTCTACCACATGCCTAGCACATAGTAGGCCTTTGATGAATGCCTTTGGAATGAATAGATATTGCAGAGGCCTATTATCTCATTTTAAGCAATTCACATTTGTACTCTCAACATCTGAATAAGTTCTAAATTTTAAAATATATGTAATTCATACTTTCATCAGTTAGACATCTCATACTAAATCTCATTTTTGATTACTTTTAGAACCAACCAAGGCAAGCCTTAGCAATTTACTTTGATTTTCTGCTGCCTCTCTTTCTTATGGAATATATAATTGACCCTGAAGACCACTGAAGTCTGTTCCAACACTGAGCTTGTGTGAATCTGACATAGGCCCTCATGTTGTGATACTCTCACGAGATCAAATTTAGAGAACAATTATTCTTTAATGCTGGTAAATACCTTAGCAAACTCTAATATTCAGAAGCCTGATAATAATGAACCATTTATTCCTTATATACTAGAATGCTAACACTTTAAACGTCATACTATTGTTTCTCATTCTTATTTAGAATAGAAATATTTCTGATTGTATAATATCCATAAAAAACAACAAAACCAAATTCATGAGTCTATTAAGATACCCAATCTCTATGTATTTATCTAGTTTAGAAAAACAACAACAACAAAACAATTCATTCTCTGCATTATGGTACTCAGTTTACAATGCATGTTGTCAGAAACAAGATTAATTTACTTGAGAAAAATTTACAGAATATCTACTATTTACATTGCATGCAGGGATATGCATGTAACAAGGATACTAAGGAGACCTCTATTTTTTTCTTTATGCAGGTTCCAGACATTGATTTCCACTAGTGAAAAGAGAGTCCCACACCAAAAGGCTTTGGCTGAAGAGACAGGGTTATACATAAAACAAGCCCCATTGCCTTCTAGGAACTTATTTGCAATCTCACAGAGAAAAGACAGACATGCACATAACTACTTTACAATTTAGCATGTGATAATTGTCATAAGAAATGGTTGAATAAACTACTATGGGAGTTAAAGAAAAAATATATCCCTTTGGCTTAGATGTAAAATGAAATGAATGACAAGAGAAAAGGCTAAGATATATGGGAAAGAGATGAATATATTCTGGGAACAATATACAATAATAACAATAACATTTATATAGTGCCTTCTATAGGTTTGGCCCTGTGCTTAACACTTTATAAATATTACCTTATTTGATGCCCACAATAACATTGAGAAATAAGTGCTTTCATCCCCATTTTACAATTGAAGAATTGAAAGCAGACAAAGGTTAAGTAACTCTTACCAAGGGTCACACAGTTAGTAAGTAAACTCAGGTCTTCCTAACCCCAGCCCAGCACCCTGCACACTGCTCCACCAGCTGCCTCATGAATAGCTCATCATCTAGTTTAGTGGTAGCACAGGATTATGCTATGAAAAGAAGCTGGGAAGATGGATAGGGCCAACCCTTAGAAACCTTAAATGATAAGAGATTGGGCTTTATTTGTTAGATAATAGGGAGCTACTGATAATATAAGATCCAAGAAGTAATATAGTCAGAATTGATTAGAGAATTATAGACTCTCATTTGGAAAGGACCTCAAGGGTCTTTTAGTGGGGCACCCTGTTTTCCATAAAGATTTCTTGTGAGGGGTAATCTCTTAATGATTTGATGTTTGGATAGTTCCGATTATTAAGAAGTTTTTCCTTTTATCAAGTCCAGATCTGACTCTTTGTAATTTTTCTGCCCTTTATTTCCAGTTCTTTGCTTTGGGATTTAGTCCCTCTGTTGCATGACAGCACTTCGCATAATGAGAGATAGCCATAATGGTCTCCCGAACCCCAAAACTTCTTCTGGCTAAATATTCTCCCCTGCCCCCAATTATTGGGATACAAAGTTTAGACATGAAGAAATGTTAAGAAACTATCAAATTAGTTCAGGCAGGTCAAAAATGAAGAATGGAACTAGGGTGATAGCATTGGGAATAGTAATGTGATGAAATAATGAGATTTAGCAGATACTCAAAGACCCACCTGGAGATTAATCTAGACTGACTGAATCAAGTGAGAGTGATTAGCTGCTGATTAGCCTACTTCAAGTTAACTGGATTGTAATCACACCTTGAGAACACCTTCCGAACCAATGGATTTGGATGATGCCAACCAATCAGCTTGAAGCAGTGTGTAAGGACCGCCTCTGTTCCAGACCTATAAAAAGCTTCCACAATCAGTTTGCTGGAGAGAGTTCCTGATTAAAGCAGGCTTGTGGAGGAGGACTTCAGGAAGAACCCAACCAGGCTGGAACTCTGGGCTAGGTAGGACTTTTTTTTTTATTCTGAACTCCTTGTAAATACCTCTATGCTTTAATAAATGTTTAATGCCCAAAGACTGGTGCTGAAGCTTCTAATTTAAGGCGATCACAATTTAAATTTTAAACATCACAGTAAGTAGAGGAGAAGATAAAAAAGGTTTTGCAAAGGGGCGGCTAGGTGGTGCAGTGGATAGAGCACTGACCCTGGAGTCAGGAGTACCTGAGTTCAAATCCGGCCTCAGACACTTAACACTTACTAGCTGTGTGACCCTGGGCAAGTCACTTAACCCCAATTGCCTCACTAAAAAAAAAAAAAAAAAAGGTTTTGTAAGGTTCAATTGACAGGGTTTAGCTATGTATTAATGTGGAGGTTGGGGGGGTGAATCATAGGTGACTGAAGTTTAAGCCTCTTTTAAATAAAGGAATATATTTATATTTTAAAAGGATTACTCACTTGATTGTCATTCTAAATCAGATGTTTAAAAATGACTTAATGATTTTTGAGAATGAATAAGATGAGCAGATAGATAACCATCTTTACTTTGTCCCTCCCACATATGCTACAGAATTATCTTGAAATGTCAGAATGATGAATTGTATCTGAAAGCAAGATAATTCATTTCCTACTTTATATATTAAATTATATCAAATGTTCATACACTAAATGTATTTCTAAGTGAAGGCAACCTGGAGTGAGACTTACTAGCAAACAATGACTCAGAAGCTTTTCCCAACATTTTGAGACATATAATGGCAAAACAGTTTTACCTTGCTGACTTTAGAACCTACTTATCTGACTTTTGCTTCTAGTAGCTAAAAAGAATGTTAAGAAAATATTCTTTGGTATGATATTTATAGTTGTCAGGAATTATTAATTGAATGCTTACTATGATTTAGGCAAAAGAGTAAGAGTCTTTGAAAGGCCTTTTAGATCTCATCCACTCTAATTATTTTTTTAATAAATGAGAAACAGATGAAAAAATTAAGGAACTTGTCTGAGATCAAACTGTTAATGACAGAACTGAGACCCAAATTCAAGGCTTCTTTCTGGTAGCTCAGTGCTCCTTCTACTATCTTATGCTATCCTTCTGTTAATGTCCTTAACAATTTCAACAACCACAAAGATCCATCAGAAGCCTCAGGTTCCAGGGGTCATCTGTCTCCTCATCTCCATTGACTTTTTTATCTTTACTTTCTTTTAGTCAATTATCAGCACAGGGAACTTGATCTTCCCCAGTTCTAATTTCTTTCAATGCCACACTTAAAGATGACTGAATGACATTCTTCTTACAAACGAAAACATAATTTTACTGGCTTTTCCTTCCCTATTGTGTAAACACATATTTATTAAACATTTAATATATGCCAAGTGAGAGTCAGGATGGTAGAGTAGACAGAGAGCCAGTCTCAAAACCAGGAAGATCTAAGTTGAAGTTCTGCCTCTGTATTGGTTGTATGAAAGTTGTGAAGGGGCACAGTGGATAGAGCGCTGGCCTAGAGTCAGAAAGACCTGTTCAAATCCTGACTCAGATACTTATTAGCTGTGTGACCCTCCCCCAAATAATTTAAAGTATGTTTGTTTACTCATCTGCAAAATAGAAATACTAATATTACCTACATCCCAGGGTTGTTGTGAAGTTGAAATAAGATGTTATTTGTATGATCCTGGGCATTACCTCACAGTAGTTTGGGAACATCTCAGATTCTATAAGGTTTAATAGAGGATATTTCCTCATTAGTTGTGTTCTCTGTACTAAGGAAATCACAGGTCCACATCCCATCTTTATTCTTATATGGAAGGCAAAATCCCAGCAGAAAGGACTTCCCTAAACTGAAACCTACTATACCTTTTAAGATAAAGCTCCCTCTATGAAACTCTTCATTTCCTGGAACCTGTCTATCTCTGAATTAGAGTAAGGTGTCTACTTCTAAGGACTTCAGTTTGAACCTCTGGTCTCTGATCACACCCTATTAACATTCACCACTTCATTCCTACTCCTTCTTTCCATTAGACCTGATTTGTGCCCTTATCACGGTCTCTGTTAACTTGTACCATCCCTATATTCCTCAGTTTATATACACATCCCAGGTTTTTTGTTTTACTTTTCTAACTAACCTAAACTCCATTGTCAGCTATTTCAAACAATCTTCTCCAAGGCCCTAGGACCTTTTTTACCCCTTTGATGCTCTGTCTCAGGAATTTGCAAACCTGGGTGGCTGTTATTGTCTTCTTCTTCTATGTCTGCTCCCAGCATGCTAGGTACCGATGGAGAAAACCATGAAGACGTGCTGACTCAGTCCACAAAATATGCATGTTAACTGAGAGATGGGGGGTGGGGGTTCTCACTGATGCTAAGCAATCTTTTAATTCGTCTCTTGTCAACTCCCTTTTGTACTTTTCACAGCAGCTGTTCCAGCCAATTTTCATGTTGCTCAGTCCCCTAATCCCAACTCTGCCTCTCAGTCTCAGCAGATGTCCTGCAGCACCATGACACTGATCAGTTTGAAGCTTTCTACAGGAAATTTCTTCCCTTTTTTTTCTTGATTTTTTTCTTATCTTACCACCTAGCAGTGACATTCCCCCAAACACACAGAAAACATCCTCATAAAATGCTTTCCCCCTCAAAAAACAAAAACAAAACAGTTAAACAAAATCATTTAAATGGGTGACAGGAAATTATACAAGGTGTCTGTATCCAGTTTTGTGATGTATCATTTGTTAACAGGAAGAGGAAAAATGTAAAGACTCCTTTTCTCTTCAAAGTGTTTCTGTATTCTCAGCTACTGTTTCCCTTAAAAAAAATAAATCTTCAGAGAAAAAGTGCCCATCTTTTTTTCTTAAATTCACCTTTTGACTTGAAATTGATTTCAATCTTTCCCATTTCCTCCACGGCCATTCTCCATGAAAGATCAATTTGTTCATTCTTCATTTGCCCCTTCTCTACCCACAGATACAAAGGGTTCTATGGTTTTCATATTGATATATATATTTTTTAGAGTTTCCTTAGATTGTCTCAATTTCAAAAGAGAAATTGCTTTTAAAATTTTTTACTAAACAAATACAATTTTATTCCTACTATTTTGGTTTTGAAAATATGGCTATGATGTCTTAAAAAATTAACAACAAACCATATCTTTAACTTGGTTTTGCCTTGAAACTACCATACCCTCTTCCTTTCATTGCCATTTTAAAAAATTCAGCACCTCCATTTTCAGAACATCCCTTCATTCCTTAAATTCTTTATTTATTGGCTTCATAATACTTGACTAATTTCAAAGTTATGTACAATCTCCTAAAGATCAAAAATAGCTATTTCTCAGTTCTCATACTCTTTGAAGTTTGAGTTTTTCTTTTTAAATATTCCAAACTTCACCATGAACAAATATTTTAATATATAAAAAGAACAAGAGACTTGTATAAGAAATCATGAACATATACAGATTACTTAAAAATATAACATGCATTATTTTATATACTTTATATATTATATATCATAGAATATAAATACACATACATAGATATTTTATACACATATGCACACATACTTTTTATTCTAGAGGCCTTTATTATATGATTAGGCATATAGAAAAATTAACTCATATATATGTAATTTAATAAGATAACCATTCATTAACTTAAAACAAAAACCAAAATTATTCTGTTTTTGTCTCTGTATTCACCGCTGTTTTTTTCTTTGTATTTAAAACACATTTTAGTTGATATCCTTTTTTTTTGTATATATCTATGAATACATACTAACCTACTACTCTCACCCTTTCCTAAGTAAAAGACCTCCCTCATAACAAATATGTAGAGGCCAGAAAAACAAAGTGATATTTTGCACCATCCTGAGAATGCATTTCTATTCTGCATCTTGAGTCAATTATATTTTTGCCAAGAGGTAAGAGGTATGTTTATCATCAGTTTTTCAAGTCAAATGTGACTTGCTTAAATCAACCTTCTGAAGTCATATAGTAATTTTGCTTTATATAATTGTTGTCATTGTATAATTTATGCTCCTGGTGCTGCTTATCTCTGTAGCAGTTTGTATAATTTTTTTGTTTTTCTGAATGTTGTATATTCATAATTTCTTATAGAGCAGCAATATTCAATTATATTCATATACCACAAACTTTTTAATCATTTTCAAATAATTGGCACCTGTTTTGTTTCTAGTTCTTTGCTACAACAAAAGGTGATTCTATAAACATTCTTGTATGTATGGGCATTTTCATCCAATGCTGAACATCCTTGTGGCATATTACCCTAAGTGATGTTGTTGGAGAAAGCAGGATGAACAGTGTATGAATTTTGGGGCATAGTTCTAAATTGTTATCCAGAATCCCTGAAATAACTAACAACTCCAATTGTTGCATTAGTATGCCTATTCTCCCACAATAAATCTAATGTGTATGGTTATCCTCTTTTGTTCTCTTTGACAATTTTAATAAGTGTTGGAACATCAGATTTGTTTTAATGTTCAGTTCTCAAATTTAAATTATTAAAAGCATTTTTTCATATATCAATATTTCAAAAGTTGAGAAATTTTCATTCATAACTTTTGACCACCTTTCTTTGGGGAATGCCTCATATATTTCTACATGATATGTGTGTGAATATACATGTTCACTATATATCAGGTGTAATTATATAAATATATAATGTTTATTATATCTATATATGTATATTATGCTAAAGTGTTAGATAAATGTTCTATGAAGATTTTCCCCAATTACTTATTTACATTCTAATTCTAACCACATTATTTTGTTTGATGTAAAGCATTTATATTTTGTGTGATAAAATACACATTATAATTTCTTATTGCCTTTATTATTTGTTTAGCTAAAATTTTCTCCTATCCACTCTTGTAAAAAATAGCTTTTCCTTCTTTATTTTTGTATGACCTTTTAAAGCAATGTATTTATTTAGAGTTTATTGTAGTATGTGGCATAAAATTTCTGTCAGATAGATTTCTAGTTATCTCATCCTTTTTTTCCCAAATAGGGGATCCTTATTCCAGTAGTTGACATCCTTGGATTGAATGAACAAAATGTTCATATTCAATTCTTGCTGGATTTTGTTTACTTAATCTTGTCCAAAAATTAACTTTTCAATTTTTAGTGAAAAGATGCACATGTACACACATATACACACAAGCACACACTATAACATTCATTGATGTTAAAACACTAGAAAACATAGGGATAAATGTACAGTTCTTTAATCTGTTTAACAGTATCTATTGAAAACCAAGAATCGTCATTATTATATTATCTCTGTGTTTGTGTGTATATTCTAGAGGTACCCATAAAATAACCATAACTTTTTGTATTAGTAACAAATCGGAACAGGAAGAAATAGAAAAAGAAAGCCTTTTCAAATTAAATCTATCCTATATAAAATATATAGGAGTCTACATAACAAGATCTACACAGGACTAAATGTATAGAAATAAACACACACACAGCTCTAAATTAACAAAAGCTTTTTTCATGACTGAGCCATTCTGATATAATTAATTTGGCAATGTCAATTAAATTCATTAACAGATTTAATCCAAGCAACTAAAGTGTTACTTTTTAGAGCCAGACCTGAGCTTTACTATTGCTTCAGAACTTTTTAATTATGTGACCTTGGACAAGTCACTCTATTACTGTTTCTTGTAAAATGAGAGGTGTAAACCTCTATGATTCAATCATTATTTGATTTCAATAGCAAAAGAAAGAATAGACAATAGCTCCCTACACACATGATTTGGTTTCATGCAAACATTTAGCATTTCATGCTAAACCTCTAGGAGGAAGGTAGCACAAGCATTATTATCTACATTTTATAATTGAAGAAATTAAGCATTAGAGAGTTTTTTTTTACTTGCCACAGTAGTTACAAATCTGGTCAGTGTTCTAGAAAATGTTCTTTCCATTATCCTCAGTTTCTGTAGTGTTATGGTGGGGGTGAGGGCTTGGAAGAAATATATTTGAATGCTTTTGCCATACCATCTATTTTCCTAAGGATCGAATTCCATATTTTTTAAATTGTGTCTATTTATTGGAATATATAAAATGGAGAGAGAGGACACACAACCGTGGATGTGTTTTGCTTCCTGTGAGTATCTTCAATCAACTTCTTCATATAATAGTGTATGCAAATATATACAGTGGAAAAGAGAGCTCAACTAATAACTAAAGGGTCTGCTGAAGTGTGCTAGCTATAAAATGATCAAAATCAAAGAAATATTCATAAAAATTAAAATAGCCTTTTGGTTCCATTTTTTCTTTTAAAGAACTGACAGAAAACCTCCAGAATATGGCCATTAAATACCAACACTGTGACTTAAATGTAGACATGCAGTTATGAATATTTTATACTGTATGTATTTTTATTTAATGCATAATAACAACTAATCATAATAAATTAGCATTCCAGAGCACAGCACACTTGATTGGCAATGATAGGATATTGAAACAAAAAAAAAAATTAACTTGTGGGAAGGAATAGGTACAAAGGTTTTAAACATCAATTTAAATTCAATCCTAACATTTTTTGAAGTTGTCAAAGAATTGTTTCTGAGGAAACCTTTTAATGTAATTAGTCATATAATTAGAAAAAAGCACCACAATTTATTTTAACTATCACATCTCTTTTCATTTAAATCAGAATCAGCAGCTAAATCTAATGAAACAAAATTACTCATTATATTTAGATTTTTTCTTTTACTGCATAGTCCTCCTATAATGCCTTATCAAGGCACAGAAGTGGCAATGATCTCTCAAAGGCTGTTTATTTTATTTGATTATGTAAGTTGGGAAAGCTTCAAGTACAGGCTCAGTGGTGAATTTTATTTAAGTTTCAGACAGCTAGTCTTCATTATTTCAGTAGAGTTCTCCGTGGTTTGTCTAGTAGGTGATTAGTTTGTCTTACTAGCAGCCCATAAAGAATTTCTATTAAGCATGAAGGGGGTTGGGAAGGCTCAATCGATATCAATGTAAAGTTTAGCTGCACCAATGTAATCATGTATCAATTAAGTACTAAATTATATAAACTTATGTTACTAACTAGACTTTTAAACATATATTTCTTTCCGTAATGCATTCTGATTATAGCGAAGCATCCTTGATTGACAGTTTGTAGAATGAAATCCTTCATTGATCCATAGAGAAAACTCAGCTGGGGAAGGTGGAATATCAGATGAAAATTCATTTGCTGCCAATAATCTCAAAACTACAGTAGAGTTAATCATAAGTAGTTCAGTTTCCAAGTCACTGAAGACCTGGTCTCTAAGTGGAGACTGCCAATGAGCATGCTAATGAGTAGAAATGCAAGTCTGTTGCTAATATTGACATCTTTGTTAAAAGACGTACCAAAGCCTATCAACTTATTTTATATACACTGTACCATAAGCACTAACTTGAGCGGTGATCCAGTTAGTGATCTCTGCAATATCCTGTCATTGAAACCGAGGCATTCTTTCTTATAGCATATAAATTCTCCCCTTTACAAAATGATTTACTTTACAGCAACTTCTCAGAAAAGGATAGATTTATTTACCAAAACCATTGGCTATTTTATGATAACAGAAAGTTTCAATGGCTAACATCTGCAGACAAAGTCTTTGTATGTAGTCATCTATATAACTTTACTCATTAAGGAAGACTTGAAATGAAGAAATGCATAAGAATATTTCAGAAAAAATGAAGTCCTAATGTATGTGTATCCTTTGATTGCCAACATAGAGGAAAGAGAAGATTTGAAAGTGACTATTAAATGATACCTAGGGGTTTTTCTCTTGCTGAAATAATTCATTGGCCTTCTGAATGATGAAAGACCTACAGAGAGCTTATTTGATCCAACATGTGCTAAGTCTTCTTAAGTAAGTATTCAATAAACTATTTAAGGGATGTAGAAATTCCCACTAACTTAAATAATCATTTGTAGTGAGACTAAAGATAGGTTTTGGTTAAGAGGCAACATAAATCTGATAGAACACTCTCTGAACTTTTAATAGGAAAATAGATAATTGATAAAATAGAACAGATAAGCTATATAGAGGATAGAATACTTATAGAAAGGAAGTCTTGTATTCAAAAGCTGATTTTGATGTTTATTTGCTTACTATGAGGATAGGGATAGTTCGATAGTAATCGAACCTCTGCTTCAGGCAAATGAAGCAATTGGATTGCAATATTGCTTGTAGTTTTTTGCTAATATACACACAAAAATGCTTTTATTACTATTTTGTTATATTTGACCTTTCCTTGTATTTAACTTTCCTCAGTTATACCCCTAACATTGTAATCTTTGTGTCAATTATAGGACATCTTGGATGATGAACAAATGAACTGGAGACACTTAGCTTGGAAAAAGAAGAGTCAGCAAATCTTTTTATTATGATAATTTTTGAGATTTTGAAGAACTGCCATGCAGAAGAGA
Source organism: Dromiciops gliroides (assembly GCF_019393635.1). NCBI lineage: Eukaryota > Metazoa > Chordata > Mammalia > Microbiotheria > Microbiotheriidae > Dromiciops > Dromiciops gliroides. Next base: position 354,285,011 of record NC_057861.1, read on the forward strand.
GAGAGATTAAACAATTCTATGTGGTCCCAGAGGGCAGAGAAAGAAGCAATGTGTAGAAGTTGCAAAGAGGGAAATTTAGGCTTGATTTAAGGAAAACCTCCTAATAATTAGAGCTGACCAAAAGTAAATGAGACTACTTCAGTGGGCAGTAGCTTCAATCTTATTGGAGATCTTCAAGTAAAGCACCTAGCCACTTGTTGGTTATATAAAAGGGGAAATTCTTATTATGTATATTGATTAAATGGGATAGTTCGGTAAGCATTTAGAAAGTACCTAATATGTACTGGGCACTATACTAGCAGCAGGAATAAAAAGATAAACATGAAACAGTCCCTACCCATAAAAATATTACATTCTATCAAAGTAAAGAACAAAGAGAAATAATAAAATACAAAATATATTCAATATCATTTCATTGGTATAGACAGTGTCTATAGTCACTAGTTGATCTTTGAGCTCTCTTTCAATCTTCAAAATATAGATTTTTGTGCTTCTAGTACACCTAAATATACCTGTATGTCCTTTTATCCTTATGGAAAGAATGGAATATGTTCTTCTTCCAGAATTTGTAATTAAATAATTTATAACAAGGTGCTATGCAAATCTCTTCATTAAATAAATTTTAGAGTAATAAAGACAATCATATTTCAAGTGTGCAATATTTTTATTTTAGAAAACCATAGTTAGATTTATGATACATTTTTATTTGGTTCACATATTTAGTATTTAGTTTATGTCAAGAGCTCAATTGTGGCCAGGCAACCTGAATAAGCAGGGGAAAGGCAATAAGATACGTAACAAGTCTCGCTCTCGCGCTCGCTCTCGCGCTCGCTCTCGCGCTCGCTCTCTCTCTAGCTCTCTCTCTAGCTCTCTCTCTCATCTATCTATCTATCTATCTATCTATCTATCTATCTATCTATCTATCTATCTATCTATCTATCTATCTATCTATCTATCTATCTATCTATCTATTTGCATTTGTGTTTTTTAATGTTTGTAATTTCTACCCAAACAAAATGGGAAAATACTTATTGCTGTGATATTCTATAAAAAGATACATCGATTAAAAAAAAAACCACTAGCTTCGTCAGTGGGAAATAAAATGAAAAATATCCCAACTTTTAGGATACTTTTGAGAAACAGTTGGCAAAATTAAAGCACTTTCAGTGTTTGTATTTAGAAATCATTTCTATTTCCATTTGCAATTAAGAAAAATTCTCAGAGAAAATTTCTTTGATACAGAGAAGGTAATCTAGATAATTTTACATCTTTCATTTATTAATTCCTTCCATGATATGTGGAATTATCTCCTTAACTGACCTAAGGTTATTGTCATTTCCTACTAATAGAACCATTCTTAAATATTCATTGTTTGACACTAGGAGTCCATGCTTCAAAATGTAATGAGATGCTGACATCATTTAAATTAGTGAAATTAGATATACCTAGGGACCTACTGAATTAAGAGTTAAAAATAGGAGACTATACCACAACTAATGATCCCTTACTTGGACAGAAACTTTAGCATATGGTGTGGTCACCGAGAGTGCCAATGCCAGAAAGGCATGGTTAAATTATTTTAAATCTTATGAAAACATGAGAAATAAATTTACTGTTACCCATTAATTTGCCCAATATTTAGACAATATTGAATTCGAGTGGGAAACAAATTACATTGCCATTGACATAATATCATTTGAGAGTGAGATTTGGCTAAAGGTCATAAAATGTCTCAAAATATTGTTATTCTTTTACACTCCAAAGTTTAGGGTCTCCTCTCTCTAAGTATTGATTTGAATAAATATATTGAAGCTCTCATAAACACCCTAGTTTTACATTTTCTCAATTTATTATTTTCACATGACATAGTCCTCCAATCTACTTATGCTTAATTCAGAGATGTTCATACCCTTGATTTTGACACAGTCTATGAACTCTGAATCTGCTTTATCTGATATTTTTTATCATTCCATCTTTCCTTCTGCTTTATGATGCCTTACTTTGTTCTTCATCCTCACTGTAACAAACCTTCAATTCCACGTTCTCTCAGTTTTTCCCCAGATGATCACCCTTTCACTGGGACTGGTCACATTCTTTCCTCTTTCTCTTTTGAGCTCTTGGTGAACTAATACAACTTTACATTATCTTATATATTTGGCTTCCTTAAACTTGAGTTTATTGTCTCCTTATTGTTGATCATACCATACCAAGTCACAACTTTAGATTACTTCCACTATCTGCTGACTTTGTACCTATCTCTGTCCTACTGAACAAACCTAGAAAAAAATCATAAACTGTGGTAACCGGGTCCACTACAAATTTGTGTTCAACAATCTCAAATGAGCCCTACCTGTGTCAAGGCACTACACATACACTTGCTAATTGATTCACTATCCCACTTGCCACAGTGGCCTTTTTATCATTCCAGAAGAGAATTTGCCTTGTATTTCATTGAAAAAAAAATAGTGTTTGACCAAAGGGTCCCTCTCCTCCTGATATAGCCTCATAACACTCAAAAGCCTTCCCCATTATCTCTTATTTTACCTCTGTCTCAGGGGCAGCTAGATGGCACAGGGAATAGAACACTGGCCCTGAAGTTGGGAGGATCTGAGTTCAAATTTTACCTCAAACACTAGCTTGTGAAACCTTGGGCAAGTCACATAACCCCAAATTCCTTAAACATCCAGGACCATCTCCCATCATCCTGATGTATACCTTGCCACTGGACCCAGATTGCACTGGAGGAAATAGTAATATTGGTGACCTTGCACAGCCCTCCCTCACTTAAATTCAATTCTTTGCAAGTCATGACATCACTTCTCAATGTCATGATCCTCTTTAAGAACAAAGGACCACCACCAACAACAATAACACCTCTGTCTCACATGAAAAGGTGGCCCTTCTCTTTTCCCAGACAAATTTCTCTACATGCTCAAATGATCCCATTTCATCCTTTCTTCTCTAATAGATTATTCTATTTATTATCCCCAATCTCTCCCTAATCCTCAGTCTTCTCCTATCTACTGGCTGTTTTTCTTCTTCCTACATATATACTTTTATCTCCTTCATTCTTCAAAAGAACCACCCACTTGATCTATCCATTACTGCTAGCCACCATCCTATATCTTTCCTTTATTTCGTAGCTAAACTCTTTAATAAAGCCATTGAGGTTTGCATTTGCACAAAACAGCATAAGGGAATTAGCCTTGAAGAATAATGAAGAGGTGAAACAGAGTCAAGAAAAGGTTATTTTCATAGAAAAAGAAGTAGGAGGCAAAGTTAAATTTTACTTATCCATAAAATTAGCATTCTCACTATACCCACAGAAGCCAAACACAAGTATAAATTAATGTTTGTCATCTGATCATATCTAGATTGGGAAAGGAGGAGTGAGGAGGCAGAAAAAAGTAAGGGTTGGGATGATAGGGAAATGGTTGCCACAGCAAGGGCATTTATAATGATATATATGAGGTTCTGAGAAAGTCTCACTAGTCATGTCTCAGTAACTTTTTTTTAATTTAATTTTAATTTTAATTTTTGGTAAGAGTTATGTGACTTGCCAAAGGTCACACAGCTAGTAATTTTTAAGTGTCTGAGGCCGGATTTGAACTCAGGTCCTCCTGAATCCAGGGCTAGTGCTCTATCCACTGCGCCACCTAGCTGCCCCAGGAACTTTTAAAGAATTAAATTTACCTACAACCTTCCCCCCTCCCCCACCAAATAAAAAGATAGGTGTCAATGTCAATGTCTTTCTAAAACCAATTTGAATAGACAGTAATAGAGAAAATGTAATAAAACATGTTGTTGAATAGTGTATTGAAAATTCAATTGGTCTACAAAATAACATTAATAAAGCATCTACCATGTGCTAATTATGAGATTAGAGGAAGATTTAAGAAAAATTAGATACAGCCTGCCTTCAAGGGATAGAAGTCCATTACAGAGGGTCAAATGTTTCAAAAGTCAGACATTCTAAAGAAATTCTAAGATTTCTCCATTCCTATATTAAATCTTTAGTTATAAGGATTTTATTATTTATTCTATTAAGAATAATCAATCTTGATTAATATTCATTTTAGAAAGTGTGTATTTTAAGATTCTAAATGTGGATTCTAATCTGTTCCCCCAGTTTTGGGGGAAACTGACTAAAATCACTGATAAAAAGAGTTTAGGTTTTTAAGGGTTTATTGAAAAATAGAAAGAAAAAGATTGAGAACAGAATTCCAACAGCCTGGCATTCCTATCTTTCCTCAAATTTCCTGTGAAGTCCTCTGCCGCTACCACCACCATCAAGTCAGCAACCCAAAAAGAGTGAGAGCTCTCCGTGCAGGCTCTCTTTCCTCCTTCCTGTCTCCTCCCAGAAAATAGGAGGCTCCTTAAGTTGATTGGTTGGTAGCATTGATAGATAGCACCCATGAGCAAAATGTCATTTCCTGACGCCAAGGAAAAGCCAAATGGCCTTGCCCTCTGAGGCATTTTCCTCATGGTGGAGCTTTCCCACAGCAAGTTTCCAGTAGGCGGCATCATTCCAATCATTACAAAAGCTAAAACTCAAAAGAAGTTCTGGAACTATACCTGCCTCTTTTTGTATCTCCCGCACTTAGCACAGTGCTTGGCGCAAAGTAGGTGCTGAATAAATATTGATTGAAAGCAGGAAGCAGAACAAGCTGGTTATAGACCAGATACCCTAAGGGCAAAATCAGAACTCAAGTATAAACTGTATGTGACTCTAAAGCCTACACTTCTCTTAAGTAGAGCAGCCCAGAATTTTCTGGATTGTATTTCAAAAAAGTACACATTTAACAAATATTTACCATAAAACTAGGCTTTTTAAAAATATTGCTGAATTGCCTTGACTGCTCTTTAACTTGGGGCAGGGGCTAAAACGAATTTCACTGGTCAGATGCCTTGGACAAGCATGTATAATTCAGGTCCCCATCATTCAATGGTTAAGTTGGGTGAGGGAAGTCTGCCATTAGCTTGTGGCTACTTAAATGAATATCTGTCATATAATGTTTACTTAATTATGGACATTTTAAAATCCATCCTAACCTAAAGTTGTAAGATAAAAAATATAATTTAAGAACATATTTTGAAGCATATAAAATAATTTTCTTATTTTATTAGTTACTTTCCCAAATATCATACAAATATACCAACAGATCTGAAGTATGCCTATATGTCTATATTTAGATATAATTGATATCTATTGTATTTAAATATCATGTAAACATGCAGAACACAGTTATCAGCACCATTTATCTTTATCCTTTTGAAGAAATAACATAGCCACTATGCATCCATATATTTAAATACTATGGCCACACAAAAATACTTTTAATTACACAATAGGTAATGCTGATTATTAAAACCCTCCTTTTTAAGTACAGAGGGGGGGAAGCAAACACTGACTTCCTTTATATGTGTGTGTATTTTAAGAGACCGATTTAATTTTTTCAACATAGCATGGCATAGATTTTATAAATTAGAATCTATTCCTAACTATGGAGATGACATCACTACAGATACTCCATCTATTTAGCTCTTTCCTTTAGGCCACTAACCATGAACTGAAAGCAAGCTTCCTGTAACAATAGGGGACATTGTGCCTGCCAGCCACTCACATATGCAGTGATTGTCCTTTACTGAACCCCACTGACATTTCACAAAAATGATAGTTTCTCACAGCAGAATTCTGATTGCCACCATTTGAACCAATTATCACAATTTAGGGTGTAGAGTAGACAAGCTGTCTTCATACAAAATAACCCCAACAGCTGGGTTGCTCTTCTGTGCAGGTAAGGCACACTGCCTGTCCAAAAATTTCACAGGAGCACATAATTGTAGAACTGAGGGCAACTCTAGCAGAACAAACCCTTCATTTTACAAAAGATTAATCTGAAACCTGGTGAAGGAAAATAATTTATTCAACGTCCCAAAGGTGTGAGTGGCAGAATTGGGCCTAGAACCCAGATATCCTGACTCCTAGCCCAGTGAACTTTATATTATGCCGTGCTGTTTTATAGTGTTTTGGCTAGAATGAACTATGGTTTGACCACAGTGCAGAGTAATTTATCATTTTAATCATCCTCATTTCATACACAGGAGACACAGGTATATAACATCTACTTACTATAAAGCAGGGCAATTTGTAGATTCTTAGTTATTAATCAAATCACAATTAAGATATACTTCACAATTAGTTTTTGGCTTACCTGAAACAGGGTTCATCTGTCTAGCCAATGACAACATTTTCTAGAAACCAAGAGATAGTATCCTGATTATATAGATAATGCCTCCTAGCATTGGCTCTTGAAAAGTTACCCTTGCTGTGTACTACATAGAATACTCTTGGAGATGCAAACACAGCTACCTCAGTGATTGAAATATTTTTGCGTGGAACTTTTTTCTCTTAATGATCATGAGAGAGTAATTTTCAGAGACAGATTGGGGATGGGACTGAAATGATAATTGATTATTTTCCAGCCAAAGATGGCTGAGCAGGTCTGTGTGAGGGATTTGCTGTGCTGGGGCAGGAGTGGAATCCAACCCCAAGGTCATGCTGACAGATATCTAGCCCCAGCTAGACTGTGCCAGAGGAAAAGACCTCTGAAATTTCTGTATTGGCTTCAGCACTGGGTTCTTCTGGAATTTAGCTCATGGTCTGGTGAGAGGGCTGAGCAGTTGGTTAGGGAGAGATTTAAGGAGTTTCTGTTGGCATTGAGTCAGATCTCAGTTGTTTTACCCCTGCTGGGAACCAGGAAGTAGCCCTGAGTGGTGGCAGCACAGGTGGAAGAGTGGTGCAAGCTTGTTGGATCTATCAATCCATCAAAACAAAAAAAATTGTTTTCTCATTGAAGAGCAAGTGGGTCTGGGGTTATTGATAGACCAGAGCACAGGCCAAGTAAGGGAAGAAGGTGTCTATCCTTAATCTGCATCACCTGGCACCCCCTGAAGCTTAGGACAGCGCAGTCTGGAAACAATGCCCCAATTTAAGGAAGAGTTAAAAGTCAAGTAAAAGACTGGCAAGATGAGCAGACAGAGAAAAATGCAGACCATAGAAAGATTGAGGTAGGCCCTCAGAAGAGGATAGCAACATCTAGGCTCCTACATCCAAAGCTTCCAAGAAAAATATCAGTTGTTCTCAGGACATAGAGGTTCTCAAAAAGGACTTTGAAGATAAAGTAAGAGAGGTAGAAGAAAAAATGGAAAGAGAAATGAAAATGATGTAGGAAAGTCATGAGAAAAATTCAACAGTTTGAAAAGCCAAATGGAAAAGCTCTCTGAAGAAAATAATTGCCTAAGCATTAGGATTGAAAAAAAGGAAGATAATGACTTTTTGAGAAACTAACACACAATAAAGCAAACCCAAATGAATAAAAAATAGAGGGCAATGTGAAATATCTTCTTTGAAAAACAGATGACCTGGAAAGTAGATCCAGGAGAGATAATTTGAAAATTATTGGAATACCTGAAAAGCGTGATAAAAATAAGAGCTTATCTCCCAAAAGATTGTCAGGGAAAATTGCACTGATATTCTAGAAACAGAAGATAATTAAGAAATTGAAAGAATACACTGATCACATCCTAAAAGCGAACCCAAAAGGAAAACCTCAAGGTATATTATAGCCAAATTCCAGAGCTCCCAGGTCAAGGACAAAATGTTGCAAGCAGTCAGAAACAATTCAAATACTGTGGAGCCAGAGTCAGGATAGCACAAGATTTATCAGCTTCTACATTAAAGGATCAGAAGGTATGGGATATGATATTTCAGAGGGCAAAGGAATTGGGATTACAACCAAGAATCACCTATCCAGCAAAACTCACTACAATCTTTCTTTTCTTTTTTTTTTTTGGTGAGGCAATTGGGGTTAAGTGACATGCCCAGGGTCACACAGCTAGTAAGTGTTAAGTGTCTGAGGCCGAATTTGAACTCAGGTCCTCCTGAATCCAGGGCCAGTGCTCTATCCACTGCACCACCTAGCTGCCTCAGTATAATCTTTCAGTGAAAAAATGGGACTTCAATGAAAGAAAGGACTTTTAGGTATTTGTGATGAAGAGACCTGAACTCAATAGAAAATCTGACATACAAATACAAGACAATAGAGAATCATAAAAAGCTAAACAGGAAAAAGAAATCAAGAGGGATGTTAAAAGGTTAAATTGTTTACATTCCTACACGGGAAGAAGATACTTATAACTCATAAGAACATTCTCACTATTAGGGCAGAAATTAGAAATAAATTTAGACAAAGGGCACTGGGGGAAATTGAATATGAAGGGATGATATCCCTAAGGCATTTATTTTTGTTTGTCTTTTTTTGTGGGGCAGTAGGGGTTGGGTGGCATGCCAGGGGTCATGCAGTGGGTGAATATCTTGTGTCTGAGGTCGAATTTGGGCTTGGGTCCTCCTGGGTCCAGGGTGGATACTCTGTCCACTGTCATCTAGCTGCCCCATGATGACATCTTTAGGGTAAAATTAAGGGGTGAGAGGATATCCCTAAAGGAAGAGGAAGGGGAGAGGTAGAATGTGGTAAAATCCCACATGAAAGAAGCAGGAAAGGGCTTATGGAGTGGGGAGAGAGATGGCGGAGGAGCAGGGCAGCAAATGAACCTTACATTCATCAGAATTGGCTCAAAGACCTTAATCTCAGCAGACATGGCTCAAGAAGGGAATAGCATACACACTCATTTGGGTGGAGTAATCTATCTACCCCTGAAGGAAAGTAGGAAGGGACGTGGATAAGGAAGGAGGAGTGAAAGAAGGGAGGGCAGATTGGGGGAAGGGGCAGTCAGAAGCAAAACACTTTTGAAGAGGGTTAGGGTGAAAGAAGATAGAAAATAGATTAAATATCATGGGGGTGGGAATAGCATGGAGGGAAACAGATAACAATAATAACTGTAGAAAAAATTTTGAAGCAGAGGCAAGAGTAATGTGAGATGATGATGACTGATTGATGGATGGATTGATGATGTCATGAAGATGAGAATTGATTTGTGATGATTGATTGATGAGGAAGACTGATTGCTGATGATGAGGACTGATGAAGACAGGATTGATTGATGATGAGAATTGATTGAGAATGATTGGTTATGATGATGACAAAATGTATGGTACTTTGCTGGGCTACTGTGAAGAAAATTTGTTAGGTATATGGTACTATATAAATGTTATCTATTACTTTTGTTGCAAGAATCAGCCTCATGGGTTTATTGTAAAGAAATCTCTTCAAAGTACTATATAAATATAATATACATATGAAAAGAATGTTGAGCAGGATGCTATCAGAAAAACCAGGAAAGATCTCCCTGAGCTGATACAATGTGAAAAGTACTGTATACAAAGTAATAGCAGTACTGTAAGATGACCTGCTGTGAATGACTTGGTCATTTTCAACAATGCAATGATTCAAGACAACTCTGAATGTCTTATAAAAAAATGCAGTCCTTCTACAGAGAGAAAACTGATGGTGTCTGGATACAGAGTGAAGAATACTTTTTTTGTTAGATCCTTTATCTGAAGTTTTGTTTTTGTTTGTTTTCTTTCACAGTCAAGCTAATGTAGAAATGTTTTGCATGATTTATATTGAATTGCTTCAGTTCTTGAGGGGGCAGGGAGAAAGATAATTTGGAACACAATGTCTTAAAATATTTGATGTCAAAATTTGTATTTACATGTAATTTTGGAAAATAACATTCTAAATGAAAAAAGGAAAAGAAAAAAATAAATGATAATTATTTACTACTCTCTGGAGATATTCAAAATTGTAGAATTCTGAAAATATAAATAATTTACTGGAAGGGTGTTCGGTTTTATACATTTCGGAGTCACATTATGCTACAATAAAAAAAAACTGTACTAAATGGAAAAAAGATAATATTTTACTTTAGAAGTAATTATATAGTAAATGTTAGAACTTTTCATACAATAAATAGTTTAGGTTTATTTTCAAAATTCATAGAATGGTCTTATCTTCTAAAATGAGGGAAATATGTATTGTTTGAGTTATATAGTATGTTCAGGAGCCTCCAGTACAAACAGTACACATTGGAAAACTGGGAGGATGCCATTAAAGATAGCCAAGAGCTCTGCCAATAGGAATGAAAGAGGAATGAATATGTTATTTGAAGTAGCTACCAAAAGCAAAGGGGAATTTTTCAGTCACCCACAGAGAGTATATTGTTTGTTGTTCTGCCACTGAAAAGACTGCACAAATACAGGTTTGTCACTCTACTAGAGGAAAAGGTGGAAGGGGTTCATGGTTAGATTTTCTACTCTCAGTTATCAAGGAAAGTTAAATATTGCTTAGAGGGGAGGTTAGAAGTGATTCAAAGGGAAATTTGTGAAGGAAAGGTATCCTAACCTGTGTATGAAAGGAAAAGGGAACACTTAATATTTGGAGCTAAGTAATAGCTGTAAGGCTCTTATACCTTTTGGCAGAGAGGTGGTTTATGGAATAGAGTACTGGGCCTGAATTCAAGAAGACCTGAATTCAACTCTGAGCCCAGATGATTACTAGTCATGTGACCTTGGCCAAATCACTTAACCTGTATCTGCCTCAGTTTCCTCATCAGTAAGTTGGAAATAATAATAATAATAATAATAATAATAATATCTACCTATCAGAGTTATCGTGAGGATTAAAAAATAACATCTGTAAAGCACTTAGTACAGTGACTGGCACACAATAGGATCTATATAAATGTTAGCTATGATTATGATTATTATTATCATCACCATCATCAAGTGTAGTACTGCACCCAGGGAGGAAAATCCTACACAGAATGATGTTATAAACTCAGAGGTACCATCAAGAGAGAATCTAGGAATATTCAGAGGAAGAAGAGAAAGATAGGTTATAACTTTCTGTGATCCTTTATTGAGGTGTTTTAAGAAGACAGATATTGCTGGATCAGAAATGAATAATAAAGAAGATATGCTGTCATCCTTTCAGAGAAGATAGAGGGATGTGGAGACTTCTCATACCTAACAATCACTACCAACTCCTCATGATTCACATGGGATAAAATACTACTAGAAGGAAACCAGAAAACAGTAGGAGACATTGTAAAGTCCTGGGCAAGATGAGCTATAATTACTTAGCTATTGTCAATACTATCTGAAAAACTGTAGGGCACGAGGTACAATTTGTTGTTTTTAAGTCATTTAGTTGTGTCCAAATCATTGTAACCCCATGGACCATAGCACACCAATGGGGTTGTCTTGGCAAAGATACTGATATATCTTGTCGTTTCCTTCTCCACTGGATTAAAACTTGCCCAGGGTCACACAGCTTGGTATTCCTGATTCCAGGTCCAGTGCTCTATCAACTGAAAGTTAAAAGGAGGGGGCCATCTAGGTGGCACAATGGATAAAACACTGGCCCTGGATTTAGAAGGACCCAAGTTCAAATCTGACCTCAGACACTTGAGACTTACTAGATATGTGACTCTGGGCAAGTCACTTAACCCTCATTGCCCCACCAAAAAAAAAAAAAATCAAACAAACAAAAAAAAAAACCCAAAACAAAACAAAAAAAAGAAAGTTAAAGGGAGTTTAGTAACACTCCAAGATAGCAGGTAGTGATGGGCTAGCTTCTGGGCTGACATGGGATTCAAAGAGAGCACAGTTTTTACTTTTTTGTTTGTTTTGTTGTTTCCATAAGATTTTTAGTTCCAAACCTCTGTTCTGCAAGACAGAAAACAATCTGATATAGCTATATACATACACACACACACACACACACACACACACATACAATCACATCAACATATTTCTGAATTAGTCATATTGCAAAAGAAGAATAAGAAAAAAAGGGAAACACCTCAAAAAAGAAAACAAAATCAAAAACAAAAAGTAGAAACAGTATGATTCTGCTCACATCACTCAGTATCAGTCCATTTAAGTTTTTCCAGGTTTCTCTGAAATCTGCCTGCTCATTGTTTCTTACAGCAAAATAGTATGCCATTACATTCATATGGCACAACTTATTCAGCCAATACCGAAATAATAGGCATTCCCTCTCTTTCCAATTCTTTGCCACCACAAAGAGAGCTAATACAAATATTTTTGTACATGTGGGTTCTTTTCCCTTTTTATGATCTCTTTGGGATACAGACCTAGTTGTGGTAATCCTGGGTCAAAGGGTATGCACAGTCCCATAGCCTTTTGGGTTTAGTTCCAAATTGCTCTCTGGGAATGGACAGATCAGTTCACAACTCCACCAACGATGCATTAGTGTTCTAATTTTTGCACAGCTCCTCCAACATTTATTATTTTCCTTTTTTGTCATATTAGTCAATCTGATATGTGTGAGGTGATACCTCAGAGTTGTGTTAATTTGTATTTCTCTAATCAGTAGTGATTTAGAGCACTTTTACATGGTAATAGATAGCTTTGATTTCTTCATCTGAAAACTGCCTATTCATATCCTTTGACAATTTCTGAGTTGGGGAATGACTTGCATTCTTATAAATTTGACTTAGCTCTCTATATATTTTAGAAATGAGGTAATTATCATAAATCCTGGCTGTAAAAATTGTTTATCAGTTTTCTGCTTCCCTTCTAATTTTGGCTGCATTGCTTCTGTTTGTAAAAACAAAACAAAACAACTTCTTAATTTAATGTAATCAAAATTATCCATTTTGTATTGCATAATATTCTCTATCTCTTGTTTGGTCACAAATTGTTCTCCTCTCCATAGATCTGAGAACTAAACTATTCTTTCCTCTCCTAATTTACCTATGGTATCACCCTTTATGTCTAAATCATGTACCCATTTTGACCTTATTTTGGTATATGGTGTAAGATGTTGGTCTATGCCAAGTTTCTGCCATACTATCTTCCAGTTTTCCCTGCAGTTTTTGCCAAATACTAAGTTCCTATCCCAGAAGCTATAGTCTTTGGGTTTATCAAACAGTAGATTACCATACTCATTTACTACTGTGTCTCCTGTACCTAACCTTTTCCATTGAGCTACCACTCTATTTTTCTTTTTCTTTTAGGTTTTAAAGAAAACAGTGTAACAAAAGTCCAATTACATGTTTAGACTTTAAAGCTGTGGAAGTTTTAAACTTCATTAAAACTTTTGGTATATACTATGTGCACAGTAAAATAGATTCTTATAATGGGGGGAAGAGTATAAAGAAGGTATTTGGAAATTATAATGTAAATATAATAAAGATATAAGAATTATAAGACATTTATCATTACAGAAAAAGATAAATTACATGAAAATGGAAAGTTAGAGCTGGAAAAGACCTTGGAGATCATTTAGTTCAGCCCTTTCATTTTATAGATGTAGCACCTGAGGCCCATAGAGTTAAGACCATGTGTTGTACATAGTAGAAGAGCTGTGACTAAAGAACCGGTTTTCAAATTCTGAGACTACTCTTTGCACCATAACACATCTTATTAATCTATTTTTATTAATTTTATCATAAAATAGCACTTTAATGGAACATGGGTGATACTTGTAAGTCTCTTCTCTCCTCTAGTACAGATTGCAATCCGTCTGTACCCAATTATCCTATGTGATTTTCAGTGATGTTTGCTTTTTTTTTTCCCTGTGTCTCAATCTTTCATAGATGAAACACTTATTAGGCAACTTATTTGATACTGACATGAGATGTAATGCTGAATTTCAATTAAAAAAACATCTCAAGTCATAGCTTGATATTATTTCTTCATTGAAATAATTGATTTTATATGGTTAGGCCTTTTCTCGTGAACTTGATTGTATGCCCTATGAGGCAAAAGAAAATGTCTTGGCCTTCTTGATGTTTAATGATATATTTAGGAAATTAAATTGTACATAATAGGTAGTCAATAAATACATTGATTGCTGTTATTTTTAAACTGACTAGGATCATTTAAAAAGAAATTAGCCTATGAAATGTAAAGGATTTACAGAGAATATTAGGTACACACTTTGGGATGTTAATTCTAATGGTGTGATTGAAAACATCATCATAATAGCATTCTAAACTTACTCAGCTATGCAAGTGCCACTTATCATTCCAGTAACTAAAAACTCAATTGGTTTCATTTTTCTCTTAACATTTACTTTCTTCTAAATCACAGATTTAAACTTTAATTCATATCTCATTATTAAATCATCAATAGAACCCTCATGACCACCTATGGAAACAATGTTTTTTTTTAACTGAAATTCATCTTTTTAATTATTCCCAGGACAATCTGAACTGAGTTCAATAATTAACAAAGATGATCTTTGAATTCTTCCAGTGATTTACAAATAATTATTATTTTTGCCATAGGCCTTTTCTACAATGCTTCTCTCCATGTGCTTGGTGAGAGACTGAATACATACCTTAAATTTATAACTGAACCTTTTTCTGAGGTAATATTTCACAATGATTGTTTTTTTAAGATAACAATTCCTGACTAAGCATTGACTAAGGGACAGGTTGTATTAGGTGTTGGCCAAGACCAATATGGAAGTGCCTGGGATAACAGACACCCTATGCAGGATTCTAGCTTTCTCAAAATGTTTAAGATATGCTGATTTGAGATTTATAGTATAACCTTGAAATCTTTACATGCTCTTCCCACTGAGAGAGAGAGAGAGAGAATATTAGGGCAGCATGGACCAAGGTATCATATTCATGGCCTGTGAACTGGAATAGAACTTTGGAAAATGACCTGAACCAGTTTAAAATGTAATTAAGAAATATTTAACAAAATAAGTAAAAATAAAATAGAATGTAGATTAAGTTAATATGAGGTTTTCTTAGTCAATACGCAGTCCTCAGGGATCTGTTTCTATTGGAGTGTGGCATAACCAATGGGCAAGAGAATAGTGGACTAAAACCCAGGAAGCAATACTGGTTTTTAGTGATGGATAAATTCAACCACCAGCTGCTATATATCCTCTTTTGAGTTATTTAAAAGGCTTGGGTAGCATAATAGATGAACCATTAGTCTTGGAGTCAAGAATACCTGAGTTCAAATAAAAAATGTCCTCAGAAACTTACTGGCTGTTTGACTCTGGACACATCTCTTGAACTTTGTCTGCCTCAGTTTCTTCAACTGTAAAATGGGAATAATAGTAGTACTATCTCCCAAGATTGCTCTGAGAATTAAATGAGGCAAAATATAGAAAGCACTTTTGCTTATAATCCTTATTTCATAAAAATGGTGACTATATTATATATTATTTTATATAGCTGTGATAATATATTGTTATGATCAATGGGTAATCAATGACAATATTGTTATAATATTGTATTATCTAATGCTATATAATTATGATTATAATGTTATTTATTGTGTTTTTCATTAAAATGTTATGCTAAGTTGGGTAAATGATAAACATAGAATAGAATCCTTCAGAGATAATGTAGTACAGTAAGGGAAGAAGCAAAAAACAAATTACATTAAACATGAGGAGAAGTAATGACTGAGAATTACCAGAAGTGTAGGGATTTTTCCAGACCAAAAGCTAAAAATGAGACAGCAACATTTGGTAATACAACGTATGCATGATATTGTTATTCATAAATGGGCATTATTATAAAACTTTTCTGTAACTTTCATCAAGTTAACTGTAATTAAGCTGTTTTATAATGCCCTTTCACATGTTTGCTATATATCAAATTTGTCTGCATTGTGTTTGACTATTAAAAGGAATAACTAGCACTTCTATGTCTTGTCTCTTTGATCTCCTTTCCATGGCCTTTTCTTCATTCTGTCAAAAGAATTCCAGTCATATCAATCCTTCTTCCTTTTCTTTCAGTATCATCCACCATCTTAAAATCTTATTCAGTCTCAAGTTAAGCAGATAAATTTGATTTTCACATTGGATTGTCTTTCCCTTTTTAAAATATTATATAGAGGGGCAGCTAGATGGTGTAGTGGATAGAGGACCAGCCCTGGAGTCAGGAGTACCTGAGTTCAAATCCGACCTCAGACACTTAACACTTACTAGCTGTGTGACCCTGGGCAAGTCACTTAACCCCAATTGCCTCACTTAAAAAAAAATTTAAAAAAATATTATATAGAACTGATTCTTAGGAAAAGCAGCTGACAGCACTAATCAAGAATAAGGGTTAGCAACCTGACCCTAAACACATTACTAATTCAACTAAATTTTTTCCGAAGCAATTGTTTTTCCTTCTTACTTTGTGAGCGGCTAAAATCAGCCTCAGACACTCCAAACCGGCAGTCCCTCCCCCAGTCTAACTACTCTACCTGAAACCTGCCAGGCACAGAAGACTTGTGAACCCAGGCCCTGCTCTGCATGGATGTGCACGAAGAACCTCAGGGATGCGCCAGCTTCCTCCCTCCAGCCCCAGCTCCAGGCACGTGCTGCACAAAGGCTTAGAGCCCCTGCTGACTTTGGACATGTATGGGAACCAACGAATTAGCTTGTCTTGTGGGGGAGCTGTCAGCCCAAGGTTTGAGGGAAGAGGAGGGTTATATATAGCCTAGGAGGTAGAGATGCTAGGGGGTTTGCTATGGTGAAGCAGGGGGTCACTACAGAGAGAGAAGTGAGAAGAGGGGGGTCGCTATGGTGATACCATAGGGTCACTAACAGAGAAAGGAGCAGAGCAGTGAGGGACGCTACAGAGAGAGAGAGACAGGGGAACTGGAGTGAAGGAGAAAAAGACTGAAAGGGAGAGGACTGAGAAAGTTGCAGAGGACTGATGGCTAACCAGTCCAAGTGAGGAGTGGCTGCAGCAGCAGCAGCAGCCAGCAAACATACCCTCAGGGGAGAGACATGCAGCCAGGAGAGAAAGTTTAAAATGCAGTCAGGTTGTGTTCCTCTTTGTATTCAATTCTAAGTTTGTTTTATATAAATAAACTCTGCTTTGTTTATTTAAAAAAAGGCTTTTGCTTATCAGTATGAGATGCAGTGGGAGAAGGAGTAGGCTATTGCAGGTTGGGTCCTGTATGGGGCTTAAAGAACCTGGGGGAATTTTTAAACCCCCAGGCAGGTAGACAGCTAATAGCCAGCTATAGCTTTACCAGCTAAAAGAAGTCAGATAGCCAGCCAGGAGTTCACTGATTGGGGCCCAGTTATAGTAAATAATTTTTTTACAATGTAAAGTCATACTTCTCCTAGATTTTACTAGTAGTTTGTAGTTTTACTTACATTTTTTAAGAGAGGGAGCAGAGATATATCTATTTACATATATAGAGAGTGCATATATTTGCATATATAGATTGTATTAAATCAATGAGTGAAAATTCATATTAATTGCATATTAAGATTGAACTCAATAAATGAAAATAGTTCAGCAAAATATTAAAAACAAGATAATTTGAGGATTTTACAATACTTAAGCATCAACTTTTATTTTTACTAACTCCTTTTATTTCAGCTGATCATCAGTATCTTTTTAGTCCATATCAAAAATATTTGAGATTACATGTGTCTCTGTATTTGAATTACTTTGCCTTATATTAATATAGTTAGTATGGGATTTCAAATTCAATTTTGTTTATAAGTTTGAAATGAATCTCTGTACTTTATTTGATTAGGTATCATAGTATGAGGAGTCTTTCATCCACTGTTTTTTTTTAAGCACATAAGTCAAACTGTCTTGAATTATTGGGTTATAGAATTAGTTTATCTGTATAGCTGCTTCATTTGTGGGGAAAGGAAATACCATATGCAAAAGGACAATGGCCTTTACCCTGAATGAAACAAGAAGAGGAGAGGGGTCAGAATTGAACTGACTTTATGAAACTGTTATTTTATGGATCCCCAATTACTATGCCAATCATCTGTGGGTGATTTACTGAAAGACATGATCCAGAATAATAAAACATACAAAGAAATGAAAGCAATCCTGAGATGGAAGCCATACCAATTGAGTAACTAAAGTAATTCTGAAATGTACGGGTAAATGACTTTTCTTATCTACTATTAGAATCTAAGACCCTATCATATATAACTTAGATTTTACATATATGAAATCAATTCTTTCCTAGTCTCTTTGTACATTTCTTTCTGCTATGTACTCTTTGGTACAGCCATCCTGTTCTACTTGTTAAAAATCAACCTGCCACTTCCAGTCTCTTTTGCCTTTGAGATGGCTATCCTCCATTTTTGGAATGCACCCTTTCCTCACTTCTACTTTTTTAGAGTTTTTTGTCTTCTTTAAAATTAAACTCAAATGTTCTTGTGCCATGTTTTACATGGATTCTCTTGTTATTTACCTGGGTGTTAGTCCTCTCTATCCCTGAACAACCCTGGATTCACTTTGCACATGGTTCTCTATATACTCATATATGTATATGTTCTGTTGTCCCCTATTAGAACATAAGCTCCATGAGGAAGGACAGAGATGGCTTCACTTTTGTCTTTGAATGTCCAGGGTCCAGCAGACTCCCTAGCACAGAATAGGGACCTAGAAGATACTTGGTTACTATATAATTCCACTGGGCTAGGAGCAACTTACTTTATATATTTGAGCTTCAGTTTTCTGATCTGTAAATGTGAAGACATTCATCTTTGTACTATATATCTTGCAGGGTTGATGGAAAGAAAACAGTTTGTAAATCTTACCAGTGACATATATACTCACATGTGTGTATGCATATGTATACACAGCAATCATGTGTATAGTCACATCTTTTTGCCTCAGTATCTCCAAATTGTCACTGTCATTATACTGAGTATTTTCAGTCTCAAAATGAAACCAAAGTATTAATTTTGGATTTAATGTGAAACTACTAAACATATGCAGCATGACTCTTAAGTTTTCTCTACCAGAAAGTACATATAGGGACAGAAGTCCTATCCGGAAGATCAGAATATAAATCTTTCTGGCCATTTCTACCAGCCTAAGAATATCTGAAGCTTCCCCCTGAATTTAAATAAGGACATCTTCCACAATCTCCAATGCCAGTACTGCTAATAGGATACTGTAGAAAATAAAATATCTTTCAACTTAAAATTTTAACATGCTGTTTCATATTTCAAATAGTTATTATTTCCCTCTAAAGTAACCTATGACTATTTGCAAATAATTTGTCCCCCAAAGCATGTTTTTTTAAAAAAACACTATAAGCAGCAGCAAAAAATAACATACAAGCAATTGTCTACTGAGAAAAAGTAATCTCATTTTGAGCAGTGAATTGAATTAGATTCACTAGCATATTTATACTTGAATAGGAATATCCCATTTTATATAATATCCCAAGAACAGAAAAGTTGATTTTATGAAAGGAAGGCTCAGAATAATGCTTATGAAACATCCATGTATTTTTATTAAATTCTTGTATATATAGTGGTTCCCTCCTTGTGGGTCAAAAGCACCCCTCTGGGAGTCAAAGAGTTATTACAAGGAATCCATGAAATCATGGTGTTCACCAAATACTGTTTGATTTTTAATTAATTCAAACAAAAATGATTCAATATAGCAAAGCTACAAGCCTTCTCTAACCTGAAAAGATAACATGTCTGGCATGTATGCATATGAATTGATTGTAAATATATGTATATACTGCTATGATCACAATAGGTTATACTCTCTTGTTAGGCACCCAGCCTAGAAATCAACTCAACTCAACTATAATTCCTCACAGTTTGTTGCCAAAATCCGTCAATTTTACCTTTATATCATCTCTTGTACCTACTTCCCTCTGTTCTCTGACCCAACTACCACCATGGAACTACCTTTCATTATCTTATGCCTACATTATTACAAAAAAGTACTAGAAACTTTCCCTAGAATCCTTCTTCTTCTTCTTCTTCTTCTTCTTCTTCTTCTTCTTCTTCTTCTTCTTCTTCTTCTTTTTGACAAGGAGGGTTAAGTGACTTGCCAGGGTCACACGACTAGTAAGTGTCACGTTTCTGAGGCTGGATTGGAATTCAGATCCTCCTGAATCCAGGGCCAGTGCTTTATCCACTATACCACCTAGTTGCTGCTCTTACCCTAAAATTTAGCACATTATCTGGCACATAGTAAGCATTTAATGAATGCTTGTTGACTAACTGACAAAATTATATCATTTAAAAGATTTATTAATTTATAGACTCCTTAAAAAGTATTTTCTCAACACTAGCTGATTGAATAACTATGAAGTTTGGGTAAAGACATAACAAAATTTAAGGGGAATCATAGAAAGGTTGGGAAACTGTTCTAATTAACTAATGAATGGATAGACACTGGCATGTATTATTTGCCGTTCTTTAAAAGAGAAGAGAATATTTCTCCCAATAAATTCTTTTATTCATTTTCTTTTTCCTCCAACCCTGAAGAAAATTATTTTCCAATGAATGACTTTGGTCCTGATTCATTTCTGTAAAATCTGCATTTCACTTTTGTAATGAACAGAAGACAAAGTCTTTTATTTTATATTTTGATTTTTTACTTTAACATTTGCATAACATTCATTTGTAACTTGTCTATACACATATCTTAATTGATCATTTATTTTCCTTATTGTTGTCAATGGTAGTTTGATAGCAGGTATTGGGGGGGGGAGAGTTGTTTAGAATTTTTAAAAAAATCTAGAAAGCAGAGGCTATTTCTTCTTTTGTTCCTTTCCTATATTTCTTTTATTTTCTTTTTAAAAGAATAAATTCTTTATTCAAACCGGAAAAGCCTTACATGAACTGATGCTGAGTGAAGTGAACAGAACCAGGAGAAAATTGCACACATTTGCAACATCTTTGAATTGAGATGATCAACTCTGATAGACTTAGCTCTTCTCAGGAAACAATGATCCAAGACAATTCTGGAAGGCTCATGATGGAAAATGATCTCCACAGCCACAAAAAGAACTATGAAGTTTGAATACAGATCAAAACGTACTCTTTTCACTTTTGGTGTTGTTTTCTTTCTTGTGGCGTTTCCCTTTTGTTCTGATTCTTTCTTTCACAACATTACTAATGTGGAAATAGATTTAACATAATTGGACATACACAACCTATATCAGATTGTTTGCTGTCTTGGGGAGGGGAGAGGGAAGGGAAGAAGGGAGAAAAATTTGGAATTCAAAACTTGCAAAAATGAATGTTGAAAATTAACTTTACATGTACTTGGTAAAAATACTATTAATTAAAAAATAAATAAATCTCTAGCTCTTGATAAGTATAACATAGTAGAATGTGAATTTCCTAAGGGTAAGAGTAATTTAAATTTTTTTCTTTTTAAAATTTTTTTCCTTTGTATCCCAAGCACTTAGAACAGATTTTTGAACTAAGCAGTAAATAATAAGTTTTTATAGGATTAAATAAGTGAATGGTTCTCATCCCAATACCTTAGTTTATTCCTTCATTACTTCATTTATAGACTAAGATTGGGACATTAAAATGTGTGTGTATGTTTGTGAGTATACACACACACACACACACATATATGTATATATGTGTGTGTATGTGTGTATAGATAGTCAATAAATATTTAAAACAACCTACTATTTGCTGAGACAGCTATTTGACACAATGGATATAGTGTTGGGCCTAAAATCAGGAAGACCTGAGTTCAAATGTGACTTTAAAAATTTATTAGCTGTGTATCCCTGGGAAGTCACTTAATTATGTTTGTCTCAGTTTCCTCAACTGTTAAATGAGCAGGAGAAGGAAATGGCAAATCACTCCAGTATCTTTGCCAAGAAAATCCCAAAATGGGGTCATAAAGAGTCAGACAAGACTAGCAATGACTGAACAAAACAGCAAAAATACCTATGTGTCAGTGCCAGGCACAGTGCTAAGCACTACAGATACAGAGAAAATAAAAGACAATATCTGATCTCAAGGAAAAACAATCCAATTGACAAGTAAACATGCAAATAAGAACAAGTTATATATGGGATGAATTGTAAATGTTCAATAGAAAGAAGACTATAATTAAGGGTGATCAGGAAAGACTCTGAAAAGATTAAATTGATTCTGTATTATTTTTCTTGTTCCTATTTACAGTTAATTGATCTTCTCATGTAAATACATAGGTCATGCTTCTTTGTCTCTGAACTTAGTGCAGAAATTCAGCTGGTCTATAATGACTTGAATTTAGATATACAGTTCTCCTGCTTAGCACTGTTCTAGTCTTGCTTCAAAACATTGTGCTTTCCTTAGGGGATGTGAGTGGACACCAGGGATTCTGAACCAGTATCTTTACACCACCAAGCTATCCTTCTAGGATGTCTTGCTGTTCAAAGTGTAGGCCATTATCTTTTACCTTGCAAGTAGAGTGAAATAATGAACATTTCTTAGTCACAGGAAGGTAGAAGGGGGTTGTTTCTAGCCCTCCACTGCCAACCTCCAACCAATCACATTGACCCCTATGTCTCAGCTGTGTAAGCTATGTAATACCAACAAATAGAATGAAGATATTTACCTTGTGATACTACGAAGTTGCATTGATGGGTGAATATCTTTTATGTATGGCAACACCTAAGTAAGGGTGCAATTGAAACATCTTTCACAGCATTCATAAATGTTTCAAACAAGTTCTGTTTCAGTTTATTTAAACATTTACTAATTCTAAGACACTTTGGACTTAAGGGCATATGCAGAAATATGAAAAAAAAAGGCTTTGGTCTCAAGGAATTGACTTGGGGCAGGGGACACAACATTTAAATGAACAAGTTAAAAAGCTAATAATTGACAAAAGTGTAATCACTATCTTAGGGGAAGGAGTACAAGTGTGGAGAGATATTTCAGAGATGAAAGGCAGCCTGTGCAAAGGCCAAGTGGGAGGAACTGAGATGTTTAGTTAAAGGAAGAGCAAACATGTAGCTTATTTGGGCTAGAACATAGGATGTGTGAAGAGAAGTACCATTGAATGTCTAGAAATATAGGCTAGAGACAGGTTTTTAAGGGCTTTAAATGCCAAAAAGAGGAGTTTGTATGTTATCAGAGATCCCTAACTACTGAAAGTCTCCTATTTGACCATTATTGACTGACCAGTCCTTCCTTTAATCTACCTTACACACCATTCAGATCGATCTTCCTACAATATCACTTTGAGTTCATTACTACTTTTACAATCCCCCTGCAAAATGTTAAATAATGCCCCCTCAAGATGTAAAACAACCCCTTTGCATATTTTTTCTTGAATTAAATTTTTCCTTGGTATTGTTATATTAATAATTGAGAAACACAAAGATTTCAATATTCAAAGGAACAGAAAGATGTTTGTATAAGAAACTGAGAACTGTTACATGTTTGTTTTAGAAAGTGTCTATGTGTGAGATTGTGGGTGTATATACAGATACATGCATACATAACATTTGGAAAATCTGCTGTCCCTGTCCATTCCCATTTCCTTCTTCTGTGTATTAAAAATATTTTGCTCTTGCATTTTGGGGGGCATCTAACCCTAGTGAGTAACAACCCTTCCCACTGGAAGACTTCTCCACTTTTGATACTACTCTAATCATTGTCCCTACTTGTACTTCCACACCAAATCCCCATAATGTCATGCACATTTTGGTCTCCACATCTATGTTCTCATTATTCTTACATCTATGAATACCCTGACCCTTTCTTCATGATCTAAATATCATCCTTTCTTTATGGTCCAACTCAAGGTTAAACTGTGGGATACTTTCCCAACTGTCCAACACAATGATTCCCCCTGCGCTGGAATCCTCCAACATATTGTACACTACAGCCATCTGAACCTTGCATATGACATATTGTGTTTTTAATACATATTGTTTCAAATATTTGGCAAATTTAGAGCTTTACTCAAAGTCATTTTCTCTTCCATGTCTGTCTTGTCTCCAATCTCAGATCTATGCTTGATCTGTTCTTAGTCCTAATGAAGAATATACACTGTTCCCAAAAGTCTTTGTCCTCTAAGAGTTTATAATCTATTAAATATTTACAGTATGTTATTTGCAATATTGTCTTTTCCAATAAATACTATTGCTGAATATAACCTAAAGTAAGATGACGTTGGTTGTCTTTTTTTTTTTTTTGGTGGCAATAAGTGTTAGTGACTTGTCCAGGGTCACACAGCTAGAAAGTGTCAAGTGTCCAAGGCTGATTTGAATTCAGATTCTCCTGAATCCAAGGCCAGTGCTCTTTATCCACTGTACCACCTAGCTACCCCGTTGGCTGTCTTTTTAAAAAGTAGGTAATGATTATGCAAGGAAAATGACACAAATCCAATAAATATGCCACTTTATTATTTTTAAAATTAAGTTTAATACTTAGTCTACTTTGAATAAAATGTATCAACAAAAATATGATGTTAAATGTTCCTATTACATTTCAGGCTTTTAATGAAATTTGTCAGTGATGACTAGATTTGTTTCTCTCAACAGATAGTAAAGCTATATGAGATGAGGAGGAAAGAATATGAATAACACAAATATTCTAAAAGAAATGACTTACATGGATAATGGATCATTAAAAAGTATCATTTAATGTGTTTTTAAAATTACACTTTCCAAGCATACAACTACCCAGTACTAAACTGAAAAAATAAATGTTAATTAAAATGTTTAAAATTATAAGCTCCATGGTGAAGGACTAAGTATCTTGGTCTTTAACCTCACTTGGCTCTTTAAGACTTACTAAAATCTCTCTCACTTGGTATTTCTTGTATAATAACATCAATTTTGGATTCTATCATTTATGTAAGGTTTCCCCCCAAAAACATAATTTTCAGCTGTTTAAGAGTTATTTATAGGGGCAGCTAGGTGGTGCAGTGGATAGAGTACCGGCCCTGGATTCAAGAGTACCTGAGTTCAAATCCGGCCTCAGACACTTAACACTTACTAGCTGCGTGACCCTGGGCAAGTCACTTAACCCCAATTGCTTCACTTAAAAAAACACACACACACACACACACAAAACAAAAAACAAAAAACAAAAAACAAGTTATTTATAAAAGGAAATAAAAGTAAGAGGAGGGTAGGTAAATAGTAGTTTCTCCCACCAAAAACAGAACTGAGGGCATATTATTCATTTAAATTTATACAATAAAATTTGATAGAATTTATATCTCAATTTAGTATTTAGTGCACATGTGCTGTTCATAATCTATCATATTCCATAACCATGTATTAATCATCATCAATATATTTTATCAATATGTTAACATAACATGGAGAACAATAAAAGATCATAGAGATACAAACTTTATTTCAACAGACTTTCAATAAATATTTAAATAATGTCCAGTGTAATATCAAATAGTTTGGGGGTATGTAATAGAGAAAACAAATCTTTATTTAAAGATCAATCTTTTAGGTTTTATATGAAAAACATAATTGACTAATAAAAAGTAAGTGCTTAATTAAAGTTTACTGGTGAAGAAATAAATGAATAACTTCACAATTTTATAGTCTAGTATTGGAAAGATCTCTAGTGAGGTTTTTTTTTTTTTGCAGATCCACTTTATTTATTTTTTCTTTTTCTAAATCATAAAAGTATTTTATTATTTTCCAGTTACATGTAGAGATAGTTTTCAACATTTGTTTTTATAAGATTTCTAGTTTCAAATTTTTCTTCCTTCCTCCCCCCTCCCCAAAATAGCAAGTAATCTGATATAGGATATATATGTACAATAACATTAAAGATATTTTTGCATTAGTAATATTATAAGAGAATAATCAGAGAAAAAAGGAAAAAGCTCAAAAAAGAAACACAACAGCTCCAAAACCAAAAGAAATATTATGGTTCAATCTACATCCATATTCTACAGTTCTTTTTTGGGGGGGGGGGGCTTGGAGAGCCTTTTCCATCATGAATCCTTTGGAACTATCTTGTACTATTGGATTGCTGAGAAGAATCAAGTCTATTATAGTTGATCAACATATAATGTTGATAATACTGTGTACATTGTTCTCCTGGTTCTGCTCATCTCACTCATTATCAGTTCATGCAAGTCCTTTCAGGTTTCTCTGAAATCTGCCTGCTCATCATTTCTTACGGCACAATAGTATTCCATTACATTCATATACCACAACTTGTGCAGCCATTCCCAAATTGATGGGCAGCTCCTAAATTTCCAATTCCTTGCCACCACAAAAAGAGCAGCTATAAATATTTTTGTACATGTGGGTCCTTTTCCCTTTTTTTTTTTATCTCTTTGGGAAAACAATTCTACATTATCTAGGTTGTGAGAGAAAACAGATAAAAACAAAACTTCAGATTAAGGAATTATCCAAAAAAAAATGTGGTTCAGTCTGTTTTCAGATACCATCAGTTCTTTCTCTGTACATGGACGGCAATTTCCATAATTTCTTAAGAGGTATATTGGACCATTGCCTTGCTGAAAATAACCACGTGCTTCCCAGCAGATCATCTTACACTAATGCTGTTATTTTGTATACAGTACATTTCTCTCTGTTCAGTCCATGTGAGTCTTTCCAAGTTCTTCTGATAGCATCCTGTTCATCATAATTTTTATATAGTACCTTGAACTGGACAGATAATTTTCTTCCCAATAGCCGAGCAGAGTAGGTACCATACATTTTGACGTTGTAGTCAATCATCATAACTATTTCCCTCATCCCATTCCCTTCTAATGATATTTACTCTATTGTCTATCTTATTTTGTCCTAATCCTCCTCAAAAGCGTTTTGCTACTGACTACCCCATCCCCCCCTCTACCCTCCCTTCATTCACCTTTCCCTCCTTATCCTCTTCCCCTCCTACTTTCCTATAGGGTTAAATAGATTACTCTTCCCAATTGGGTATGTGTGTTATTCTCTCCTTTAGCCCACTATGATGAGGTTAAAGCCTTTGAGCTAATTCTGTTTTCTAAATTTTTCT
This sequence comes from Dromiciops gliroides, assembly GCF_019393635.1. Classification (NCBI taxonomy): domain Eukaryota; kingdom Metazoa; phylum Chordata; class Mammalia; order Microbiotheria; family Microbiotheriidae; genus Dromiciops; species Dromiciops gliroides. The sequence goes on from NC_057861.1 coordinate 354,311,722, forward strand.
TCTGTTCTCCCTCCTCAACTCTCCCTATGAAATCAAGCAATTTAATATATGCCATACATGTGGTATTGTGCAGAACATCTTCACCTTCCTTGAAAGTGCTTTTCTTTTCATAGCTCCCTCCCCCAAACTTCCCTCCTTCCCTTCTCCTCCCACTTTTCCTCAGGACAAAATATATTACTATACCCACTTGAGTATGTAGGTTATTCCCTCTTTGAGCCAATTCTGATAATAGTGAGGTTCACTCACTCCCCCTCTCCTTTCCCCTCTCCCCCTCCCCTCTGCACAACTGCACGAGTATGACATATTGAATTGCTTGATTTCATAGGGAGGGTTGAGGAGGGAGGGAGGAAGAAAATTTAGAACACAGTATTAGCTCAAAGACCTTAAAACTCATAAGAGTGGGTTCATGGAGGGAATAACATTGACACCCAGTTGGGAGGAGTAATCTATTTAACCCTACAGGAAAGTATGAGGGGAAGAGGATAAGGAAGGAAGGGTGAAAAAAAGAGAGTGCAGAGCAGGAGTGGGGACAGTCAGAAGTAAAACACTTTTGAGGAGTAATAGGTCAAAAGATGATAGTAAATAGAGTAAATATCATGGGAAGGTACTAGGATGGTGGGAAATAGTTATGATGATTGATTATAATGGCAAAACGTATGGTACCTACTTTTCTGGGCTAATATGAAGAAAATTCTTTGTCAAGTTTAAGGTAGGTTATGATGACCAGGATACTAACAGAAAAACCTGGAAAGACCTACATGAACTGAAGCAGAGTGAAATGTACTGTATACGAAATAATAGCAATAGTGGGGGATGATCTGCTGGGAAGCATGTGGTTATTTTCAGCAAGGCAATGATCCAAAATAACCCTGACGGACTTATGAAAATGGCAACCTATCTACAGAGAAAGAATTGATAGTATCTGAAAACAGATGGAAACACATTTTTAAAATTTTTTTTCCTCTTTGACAATTCCTCAATCTGAAGTTCTGTTTTTTTTTTTTTTTTTTACTCTTTTCTCTCACAACCTAGCTAATGTGGGAATGTTTTCCATGACTACTCATGTCTAACTTGTTTTGAAATGCTTGAGTTCTAGTGAGTGGGGGGTGGGAATGGAGGAGGAAAAGAAGTTGGAACACAAATTTTTAAAACATTGATATTCAAATTTGTTTTCACATACATTTTGGAAAATAAAATTCTATTCAATAAAAATTTAAAAAGAGGTGGGGCAGCTAGGTGGTGCAGTGGCCCTGAATTTAGGAGGACCTGAGTTCAAATCCGACCTCAGACACTTGACACTTACTAGCTGTGTGACCCTGGGTAAGTCACTTAACACCCATTGCCCTACAAAAAAACAAACAAAAAAATTCTAGTGCATTCCCTCCCCTCCATAGTCTTTCTTCTTATTTCCTTCAGGTGAGCTACCTCTCCCCATTCCACCTCTCCCCTCCATCCTTCCCCAGTCTATTCTTCCTACCCCTCACCCCTATTTTAAAGATGTCATCATGGGTTAGCTAGGTGGCATGGTGGACAAAGCACCAGTCCTGTGCCCAGGAGGCCCAGAGCCCAAATCCAGCCCCAGACACCAGACAACCCATCCTGTTTGCTCCACAAAGGACAAGGATACACAAAAGATAAATGGTTTACAAATACCATCCCTTCCTATTCAGTTCAGACCTGTGTCCTCACTGTATTCCTTACTGGAAAAGTTCTTATGCATTGGAAGTATTATTTTGTCATGTATGACTATAAACAGTTTAACCTTTTAATGTCCCTTGTGCTTTCTTTTCCCTGTTTACCTTTTTTATGATTCTCCAGGGTCCTGTGTTTCAAAGTCAATTTTTCTATTCAGTTCAGGTCTTTTCATCACAAATGCCTGAAAGTCCTCTTTTTCATTGAAGTTCCATTTTTTCCTCTGAAATATTAAGTTCAGGTTTGCTGGGTATGTGATTTTTGGCTGTAGTCTCAGTTCCTTTGCCCTCTGGAATATCATATTCCATGCCCTCCAGTCCTTTAATGTAGAAGCTGCTAGATATTGCTTTATCCTTATTGGAACTCCTCAGTGTTTGAATTCCATTTTTTTTTTTCCTAGCTGCTTGTAATATTTTCTCCTTGACATGGGGGTTCTGGAATTTGGCTATAATATTCCTGGAGGTTTTCCTTTTGGGATATCTTTCAGGAGGTGATTGGTGGATTCTTTCAATTTCTGTTTTAGCTTCTGCTTCTAGAATATCAGGGTAATTTTCCCTCACAATCTCTTGGAGGATGGTGTCTAAGCTCTTGTTTTGGTCATGGTTTTCAGGTAGTACAGTGATTTTCAAATTATCTCTCCTGGATTTATTTTCTAGGTCAGTTATTTTTCCAAGTAGATATTTCTCATTGCCCTCTATTTTTTAATTCATTTGGATTTGCTTTACCGAGTCTTGGTTTCTCATAAGGTCATGAGCTTCCATTTGTTCAATCCTAATTCTTAGGCAATTATTTTCATCAGAGAGTTTTTTAATCTCCTTTTCCATTTTGCTTTTCAAACCATTGACTTTTTTCTCATGACTCTGCTTCATCGCTCTTATTTCTCTTTCCATTCTTTCCTCCCTTTCTGTACATCTTCCTTCTATCCTACTGTCTCTTCAAAGCCACTTTTGAGAGCTTCCATGGCCTGATAACCTCAAGCCTACTTACTAAACAAAGCTTTTGGTGGTGTGGTTCTTAGCTTCCCCGAGGCTGTGCCCCTCCATCACCTGGGCCTCTTGCTGCTCAGGATTTCTTCCTGGTTCACTGCTGGGCTGGGACAGCTGAATTCCTCCCTACATCCTGCTGATACCCCTGCTCTTCCCCCCACCCCCAACCCACAGCCAGCCATTTAGCCCTCTCACCAGACCCCTTATAGCTCACAGAACTTGGAAAAGCTAGAGCAGGCATTAATGCTCATTAATGATTATCAGGCCAATCTCCCTTTTCAATAAGTAACTAGAAAGATGGAATGAATTGACCAAGTTTCAATTATATCAATATAGGCAATAATGATAATACTACAGAGATATTGAGAAGAAAAAGAAGTATGTGAGTAAGAAATGACTACAGACCATAGAGAAGCAGACAATTTAGTAAAAGGTCAAGGCAACCAGCTAGGAAGGCACAATAGTAAAAATATTTGAAAAGTAAGTAATTTAAGGCAAGAAGAATGAAAATAAAATGTAGGAAGTCAGTATATATTGTGCTATTGAAGATATGGAATTTGTCATATTATGACACAGAATTCATCATTAAAACTAGCATCTATTTTCTGGCTTTAGAGGGCATTAAAATACTATGATAAAGCAGCATCACATCCTTTGTGTGTTTTTTTAAATTATGAAAGCATTTTATTATTTTCCAGTTACATGTAGAGATAGTTTTAAACATTTGTTTTCATAAGATTTCTAGTTTCAATTTTTTTCCCTCCTTTCCCTCCTTCCCCCCCTCCCCGAGACAGCAAGTAATCTGATATAGGTTATATATGTACACAGTTCTTTTTTTTTTCTGGATTTGGAAAGCCTTTTCCATCATGAGTCCTTTGGAACTACCTTGTACAGTTGTATTGCTGAGAAGAATTAAGTCTATCACAGTTGGTCAACACATAATGTTGATGTGTACAATGTTCTGCTGGTTCTGCTCATCTCATTCATCATCAGTTCATGCAAGTCCTTCCAGGTTTCTCTGAAATCTGCCTGCTCATCATTTCTTACAGCATAATAGAATTCCATTACATTCACATACCATAACTTGTTCAGCTATTCCCCAATAGCTGATGGGCAGCCCCTCAATTGCCAATTCCTTGCCACCACAAAAAGATCAGCTATAAATATTTTTGTACATGTAGGTCCCTTTACCTTTTTTATGATCTCTTTGGGAAAAAGACCCAATAGTGGTATTGCTGGGTCAAAGGGTATGCACAGCTTTATAGCCCTTTGGGCATAATTTCAAATTGCTCTCCAGAATGGTTGGATCAGTTCACAGCTCCACTGACAATGCATTAGTGTTCCAATCTTTCCACAGCTTCTTCAACATTTATTATTTTTATTTTTTGTCATATTAGCCAATCTGATAGGTTTCAGGTGGTACTTCAGAGTTGTTTTAATTTGCATTTCTCTAATCAATAGTGATTTAGAGTATTTTTTTTTCATATGGGAATAGAGAGCTTTGATTTCTTCATCAAAAAACTGCCTATTCATATCCTTTGAACATTTCTCAATTGGGGAATGACATGGATTCTTATAAATTTGATTTAGTTCCCTATATATTTTAGAAATGAGGCATTTATCAGAAGTACTGGCCATAAAAATTGTTTTCCTGCTTTATGCCTACCTTCTAATTTTAGAAGCATTGCTTCTTTTTGTACAAAACCTTTTTAAATTTAATGCAATCAAAATCATCCATTTTGCCTTTCACAATATTCTCTATCTCTTGTTTGGTCATAAACTTTTCTCCTTTCCAAAGATATCTATCTGAAAGATTGACTATTCATTCCTCTCCTAATTTACCTATAGTATCACCTTTTATGTCTAAATCCTGGCCACATTTTGACCTTATTTTAGTATAAGGTGTAAGATATTGGTCTATGCCTAATTTCTGCCATACTATCTTGCAGATTTCCCAGCAGTTTTGTCAAATCCTGAGTTCCTATCCCAGAAGCTGGAGTCTTTGGGTTTATCAAACAGTACATTACTATACTCATTTACTACTGTGCCTCCTATGCCTAGCCTATTCCATTGATCCTCCACTCCATTTCATCGTAAAGTTGTATGTGTAATCTGGCAAACTGATGAAAAGCATCATCTTATCGAGTTATGCAGACTTGCTTGTTGTCTGGTTGGCAACTTACCTTTTTGCAGGAAAGACAAATAGATGATTGATTTTTTTTGCTGGGTAATGGGGGTTAAGTGTCTTGCCCAGGGTCACACAGCTAGTAAGTGTCAAGTGTCTGAGGCTGGATTTGAACTCACGTATTCCTGAATCCAGGACCAGTGCTCTATCCACTGCACCACCTAGCAGACCCCTAGATGATTGATTTTTAATTGTGGAGTATAGAGAAATAAGTTAATAGGTATGTTCTTATTTCCTGAAAGATGAGGAGAACATGCCACTCTTGTGGTCCCCTTTGAAATACAAAAAAGCTCAAATTGAGTCTAAATAATTCCAGCTTGACTCTATTGTCTGGAATGGTATTAAGGAGGTTGGGAATTAAAAGGATAGCATTTGGAATTTTCTTTTTTCATCACCAAGAAATATTACTCCCAAGATAATTTTTCAAGAGGAATAAAGAACAACAGGACCTGGGATAGACTTGAAAATAGGAGAAATTAAAATAAGGTCAAGTTTCTGCTAAATCCATCATGATTACCTGATAATTAAAAGAAAATAAATTCCCATGTCATTATATCATCTTGTCTTGTTCTAATTTTTAGGAGTGTTATTTTTTCAAAACATGAAAAAAGAATTAAAACGAAGAGGGATTAGTATACTAAAATAACCCTATCTTAGAAAAATAAATTGAAGAAACCATCAATGAACTCCCTAAGAAAAATATTCCCAGGACCAGAAGAATTTTCAAGTGTATTCTACTAAACATTTAAGAAACAAATAATCCCAAAGTGACATAAAATATTTGAAAAAATAGGCAAAGAAGGAATCCTCTGAAATTCCTCTTATGACACAAATAAGATTATGATTTTTTTAAACAGAAAGAGCAAAAATAGAGAAAACAAATTGCAGACCAATTTCCTTAAGGAATATGGATGCAAAAATTTAAAATAAAACACTATTAGGAAAAGTACAGTAATATAGCACCAAGATGCTACACAATGACCAGGTGGGATTTATACCAGAAATTCAGGGCTGCTTCAATATAAAGAAATTTATCAGCATAATTGAACGTATCAATAACAAAACCAACAAAAATACAAAGGGCCATGGGACTGTTAATACCCTTTGACCCAGTGGTACCAGCGCTAAGTCTATATCCCATAGAGATCTATACAGTTATACATAGAGATCTATACATACATAGCATTTGACAAAACTGCTGTCCCTGTCCACTCCCATTTCCTTCTTCTGTGCATTAAAATATTTTACTCTTGCATTTTGGGGAGCATCTAACCCTACTGCATAACAACCCTTCCCACTGGAAGTCTTCTCCACTTTTGATACTACTCTAATCATTGTCCCTACCTGTACTTCCACACCCAAACCCCCACAATGTCCTGCACATTTTGGTCTCCACATCTATGTTCTCATTATTTTTACAGCTAGGAATACCCTGACCCTTTCTTCATGATCTAAATATTATCTTTTCTTTATGGTCCAACTCAAGGTTAAACTGTGGGAAACTTTCCCAACTGTCCAATACAATGATTCTCCCTGCTCTGGAATCCTCCAACATATTGCACAATATGTTTAATGTGAGTGTACATATACAACCTATATCAGACTGCTTTCCATTTTGGGGAGGAGGGAGGGAAGGGAGGGTGTGAGAAAAATAAATTGGAACTGATGGAGACTGAGAGGAGCAGAATCAGGAGAACATTGTACGCAGTAACATCAACATTATGTGATGAACAGTGGTGATAAACTTGGCTCTTCTCAGCAGTGCAATGATCCAAAACAGATTCAAAGAACTCATGATAGAAAATGTTCTCAACATTCAGAAAAAAGAACTATGAATTATGAATGCAGACTGAACCATTCTGTTTCTACTTTTGGACTGTTGTTTTTCTTCTTTTTTGAGTTTTTTCCCCATTGTGTTCTGATTCTTCTTTCACAAGATGACTAATGTAGAAATATGTTTAATGTGAGTGTATATATACAACCTATATCAGACTGCTTTCCATCTTGGGGAGGAGGGAGGGAAGGGAGGGTGGGAGAAAAAATTTGGAACTAAAAATTCAGTGAAAACAATGTGGAAAGCTATCCTCATATGTAATTGGAAAATAATAAAATACCTAAAAAGAAAAAAAAAAACAAACCCCAAAATATTTCCTACACATAAAATCACATATAAAGAAATAAAGAAATATAAGTTGATCATGGGTAGGCAATGTGATCAAAATGACAATTCCACCTAAGTTAATTTACTTATTCAGTGTAATACCAAACAAAATAATAAATAAATATTTTATAGAGGTAGAAAAATATAATAACACAATTCATATGAAAGAACATTTGGCATAGAACAACATCTCATACTACATACTAAGATAAAGTTAAAATGAATAAATGCTTTAGACATAAAGGTGGTGCTATGGTAAGTAAATTAAGGGAATATGGAATAATGTACCTGTCAGATCTATGGATGAGAGAAGAATTTGTAACAAAACCATAGATATAAAGGATCATGGGAAGAAAAAAATAGATACTTTTGCTTACATGAAATTATAAAAAATTCGTTCAAACAATTACTAATGCAGAGAAAATGTAAAGGAAAACTGGCAACTGGGAAAAATATTTCAGTGAATTTCTCTCATAAAGGCTCATTTCTCAAATATACAGGGAACTGAACCAAATTATAAAGTTAATAGCTATTCTCCAGTTGAAAAATGGTTAAACAAATGAATAAGCAGTTTTCAGAACAAGAAATCAAAGCTACCAATAGTCACATGAAAAAAATGCCCCAAATCTTTACTGATTACTGAAATACAAATTTAAACAACTCTGAGATAGTATCTGCAACCTATCATATTGGCTAACATGACAGAAAAGGAAAATGGCACATACTAAAGGGCATGTATAAAAATTGGGACACTAATGTGCTATTGGTAGAGTTTTTAACTGGTCCAAAACATTTGGAGGACAAATTGAAACTGTGCCAAAAAAGGCTATAAGAGTACATGCCCTTTTATCCATTAATGACACTATGAGATTTATATCTCAAAAAGATAAAAGAAAAGAAAAAAATCACCAATGTCTACAAAAATATTCAGAGGAACTCTTTTTGTTGTGGGAAAGATTTGGAAAGTATGGGCATGCCTATTAATTGGGTAATAGCTGAACAAATTGTGACATGTGGTTGTGATAGCATATTATTGTGCTATACAAAATGATGAATCTGGGAAGACATATGAACTGATGGCAAGTGAAGTGAACAGAACTAGAACATTTTACAAAGTAATTGCAATATTGCAAGGAGATCAACCATGAAAGAGTTACTCTGACCAATAAAATGATCCAAGACAGTTCCACAGGACCAATGATGAAAAATGCTATCCAACTTCAGAGAAAGAACTGATAAATTCTCAGTGTAGATTGAAGCATAATTTTATAGCCTCCTCTCTTTTCTTTTCTTTTCTTTTTTTTTTTTAGATTTTTTGGTCTCTTTTTCCTTATAACTTGTTAAATATGGAAATGTGTTTTGCATGACTTCACATGTATAAATGAATTGTCTTCTCAAAGATGAGGATGTATGGGATGGAAGGAAGGAATTTGAAACTAAATTTTTAAAATGATTCTTAATTTTTTAAACTAATATTAAATAATAAATGGGTCAAAGAGCAAATCAGATTGATCAATAATTGCATTCAAGTGAGTAACAACAATGAAATAACACGCCGAAATTTTATGGGATGCAGCTGAAGAAGTACTTAGAAAAAAATATCAATAAACCATCAATAAAATAGAAAATGAACAGATCAATAGATTGGGAATGCAAATAAAAAATAAAAATTTATTTAAATCAAATTGAAAATCCTGAAAATCACAGGAGACATCAATAAAATTGAATGTAGGAAACATTTAACTAATAAATAAAACTAGGAGCTGGTTTTTATGGAAAAAAACCCACAATAAATAGATGAGCCTTTGGTTAATTTAATTTAAAATAGGAAAGAAGAAAATCAAATTACCAGGATCAAGAATGAAAAGGGTGAATTCACTGCTAATGAAAACTAAATTATTAGAAGCTATTTTGTCCAATTATATACCAATAAACTAACAATCTAAGTGAAATAGATGAACATTTATGAAAAACAAATTGCCGAGATTAACAGAAGAGGAAAAAATACTTAAATAATCATATCTTAGAAGAAGTAATTGAATAAGCTATAAATGAGTTTCCTAAGAAAAAATAACCTTGACCAGGTGTCTTTGCAAGGAAATTCTACCAAATATTCAAAGAAAAATCAATTCCTATACTATATAAACTATTTTTAAAAAATAGGCAAAAAAGAGAGTCCTGCCAAATTCTTTTTTATGACACAAATATGGTTTTGATATCTAAGCTAGGAAGAGCAAAAACAAAGAAAGAAAACTATAGGACAATTTCCCTAATGAATATTGATGCAAATATTTTTAATTAAATATTATGGAGGACATTACAGCAATATATCACAAAGATCAAATATTCTGACCAGGTGAAATTTATACCAGGCATTCAGTGTTGGTTCAATATTAGGAAAACAATTAGCATAATTAACTATGTCAATAACAAAACCAACAGAAATCATATGATCATCTCAGTTGATGCAGAGATTCCTTTTTACAAAATATAACATTCATTTCTATTAAAAATACTAGAGGGGCACCTAGGTGGCACAGTGGAAATAGCACCAGCTCTGGATTCAAAAGGACCTGAGTTCAAATCTGGCCTCAGACACTTGACACTTACAAGCTGTGTGACCCTGGGCAAGTCATTTAACCCTCATTGCCTGCAAAAAAAAATACTAGAAAGCATAGGAATAAATAGAACTTTCCTTAAAATGATAAAAATTGGATGCTCATCCATTGTTGGTGGAGTTGTGAAAAGATCCAACATATTCTGGAGAGCAATTTGGAACTATGCCCAAAGGGCTATAGAACTGTGCATATCCTTTGATCGAGAAATACCACTGCCAAGTTTATATCCTAAAGACATCCCTAAAAAGAGAAAAAATAACACCTAATTGTACAAAAATATTTATAGCAGTTCTCTTTGTGATGGCTAAGATTTGGAAATCAAAGGAATGCCCATCAATTGGGGAATGGCTAAACAAACTGTGGTATATGATGGTTATGGAATGTTACTGTGCTATAACAAATGACAAGCAGGATGGCTTCAGAAAGGCTTGGGAAAAACATGGATGAACTGAATTATAGTGAAGAGCAGAACCAAGAGAACATTGTGCACAGAGACAGCAATATTGTGAAGAACTGTGAATGACTTGATTATTCTCAACAATACAATGATTCAAGACAATCCCAAAGGACAATAGAGGAAACATACTATGCACCTCCAAAGAAAGAACTGATAACAATGGAACAGACTGAAGCATTCTATTTTTCATTTTCTTTCATTTTTTAAAATCAAGTTTTCTTTTACAAAAGGACAAATATGGTAATGCTTTACATAAACATAACTGTATATCCTATATTTAATTGCTTGTCACTTCAAGAAGGGGGGGTGGGAAAGAGGGAAGGATGGATAAAAATTGTGACCTCAAACTATAAAGAAAAATAAGTTTTATATAAAAAATAAAGGACTTAAAATTGATCAACATCTATCTAAAACTATCAGCAAACATTATCTGTTATTGAGTATAAGCTAAAAGTCTTCCCAATAAGATGAGGGGTAAAGCAAGGATGTCCATTATCACTATATTTATTCAATATTTTACGAGAAGAAAAACTAAATGGAGAGAATTAGTTTGAGCACTGAGCAAATAAAATTATTACTTTTTTGCAGATGATATGACAGCATATTTAGACAACTCTGGAAAATCAATTAAAAATTGCAATCATTAGCAACTTAGGCAAAGTTATAGGATATAAAATAAACCCACACAAATCATTAGCATTTCTCTATATTACCAACAAAATCCATCAGTAAGAGATAGAAAGAGAAATTCCATTTAAAATAATAGCAGACAATATAAAATAATTGGGAGTCTACATTGTAAGACAAACCTAGCAATTATATAAATATTTATAAAACACGTTTCACACAAATAAAGTCATATCTAAGCAGTTGAGAAAATATTAATTGCTCATGGCTAGGCTGAGGCATGGGAAGGAATTTGAAACCAGGGATAGAATTTTGAAACCCAAATTAAAATAAATAATGTTTAAAAAGTATTTTATATAAAATTGGAAATAATGAAATATGCAAAAAATTCAAAATATAACTGAAACATATTTGATTATGCAAATATGTGTTTGTATATATGTATATGCACATGCACATGTACATCTACATGTACATCCATATGCATATGTATATATATATATGTATAGCAGTATGCTAATCAGCTTATACTACACTAACAGACTGTTAAGTTTACTGAGTAAGCATTTACTCTTCAGAAATAATAAAGTGCTATGGATTAGTGCTTGATTTTTAAAAAATTGTCTTGACTTTAGAACGTCATGGAGAAATTTTATTAATGTACATTAAACTTAGTAATATATCTTGGGAAACTTTTTTTTTTTATTTCTAGGAAGCCTGTTTAACATTTACTGATATGCCACCAAACAATTCTGTGATTACTATCACTGGAAACATTGTACCCAAAACTGCTTTTTTCATCTGTAACACCTTTTAAAAATCGCATCTCATATAAAACATGATGAAAGGAAAACTAAAATTTATTCGGATATCATCTAACATTTACTGACATTCAAAACATAATGGGAAGTTTGTTGGCTCAGTTATATGACTTTTAAATCTTGGGGGAGTACTTTGTTCTGTTGTAGCATCCAATTATAAAATATAAACAATAACAAGCCACATAGAACAAGGAATCTATTTTAACTGTCAGTTTTAAAAAAAATAAAGATGACATGACTTCCTATGTTAAGGAAATACTCCTTTATAACTTTATTAATGTTCACTGTATGTCTTGTTGAAAACATGCATTTGTATATACAATATAAAAGTCAAGTTTAGTTTTAATCCATCATGATTATTGGAACAGATCAAAGGCATAAACCTGAAATACAGGTATATACATTCCTAAGTGAAAAGAACTGCTAAAAAGAGAAACCAATCTGTACATGCAATTTCACTTAAAAATATAGTTTCATTAATGTTTATTTTCAGGTCTACTATCAAAAGGCTCTATTTTAGTTTGTAAGGTACATGCTAAATTTGACATTAAAAATCACATCTAGTGCATCTGATTTAAAAAGGTGAAAGATGCTTGTTCTAGTACTGATTCTTCTATTAATTATGAGAACACTGGGATAAGTTTATACATAGAATTACAGAAGCTGAAAGGATCTCAGAGGCCAGCTAGTACAACGTGGATGTATATTATTATGTCAGTGATATCTGATTTTAGTCAGATTATTAATTCAGCTGCTGAAAGTTCAAGATTAGAGATCAGCACCCCTCTGTAAATTGTGTCAAAGAACTGTCTGAGACTCTGAGAGGTTAAAGGACTTCTTCATGCTCACACAAATAATGGGTGTCATATTAGGACCTAGGTTAGAATCCAGACCCTTGTAACCCCAAGGTTGATACTCTGACCACTAGGACAAATTACATCCCTTTATTGGCCCATACCTGATGCAGAGATTCTTCTGCAAACAATGTCCAACATGAATTGAAGACCTTTAATAAATGAAAATCCACTGCCACCCAAGGCAAAACATTCTACCTTAGGAAAACTGTAATGAATTGTGAAATCATTAAAGGGAGTCTATATGTTCCCTTCTGCAATTTTGACATGTTGTTCTTAGTGCCATCCACTGAGACCATATAGAACAAATACAGAATTTCACTGAGTTTTAACATCTTCTTGCTTTAATATTGCACAATTCTTTATCAGGTTGTATAGTATTCTCTTAATCTTTTTCTATGATTTAAATTGTTGTTCCATTAAAAAAAATCTCCCTTTTATGCAGTAAAGGTGTGAAACAAAGGTATTGTATAATTCATCAAATAATACTTGGGGCTCTATAAGCATTAAAAATGTTTTAATGTGGAAAACCTAAAACAGTGTGTCATTAAGTCTTTCTACTCAGGGGGAAGGTGTTGGAAAAATAGCTCTGAGGGAGGTGAATTTCTTGTGGTTTTTGTTAGATGAATGAGACCAGATACCTGAAGAAGTAAGGTAATAGAATATATGGCTATACAAGAACCATTAAAGCCAGAGTGCAACAAAAACCTTTATAAAACACATAAAAATCATAAATCACAGAAGATATACATAAGGTTAACCTCATCAGAATTAGAAATGAACATAGGTAATTAATAAGTATAATATTATAGTATATGCAGATATATTCTAACTGTCCATCATAAAGAGGAAATGGTATACTAAAGAACTGGGTTCAAATCCTGACTCGGGGGCAGATGGTGGCACAGTAGATAAAGCACCACCCCTGGATTCATTCAGGAGGACCTGAGTTTGGATCTGGCCTCAGACACTTGACACTTACTAGCTGTGTGACCCTGGGCAAGTCACTTAACCCCCATTGCCCCACCAAAAAAAAAAATCCTGACTCTGCTGTTGTTTGACCTTGGGAAAATCAACCCCTCCTCTATCAAATTCAGTTTCCTCAATTGTAAAATGAGAAGTGGGACAAATTGATGTTTATACTTATTTCCCATACTAAATCTTATAACCCCCCCCCCCCGCTGCCATTTTCATTTCTGGTTGCTCTGACACATATTTCTTTAAATATAATTATTTTGATAGGGAAGCATATTTTAGTTAATTCAGTAAGTATCCTTGTTAAAATTCATTAGTTGAATCAAAATATTTTTCAGAAGATTGCTGATCTCTTGGATCTGTGTACCTTTACCACCACTTGGTGGCAGGTCTCATATATTGGAAGGTCAGGAATTAACAATCACAGAGAAATTCAAACTAAGTCTTCAATTTAATTTCATAGTGTAGGCTCATCAGGTGACAGCTTATATCACAGTCTAATTATGTTCTTTTTATAAATCCCTTTCATATTTGATACTTTACCACATACTTTCACATGTAATAACATACCACAAAATTAATGAGTTTACTGGGGGAAGTAGAAAGGGAATATGCTTACTATGTGACAAGCATTATATAAGTCCTGTGAACAGGTATTTCCTTATTTGATCCTCACAAGAACCATGGGGAATAGGTGTTATTTTTATCCAAACATTAGTAGTAAAACAAAACAAAACAAAAAAACTTTGTTAAACAGAGGTTAAGTGACTTGCCTAGTGGTAAGGTAGTAAGTTTCTGAAGCCAGGATTTAACTTAGGTCTTCCTGATTTCAGGCCAAGTATTTTTCCACTGCAGTACCAAATGCCTCTCATGGGGAAATTATTATATAGTAACAGATTTTTTTTAGAATGGTCCAAAATCTTAACAAAAGGTTTTTCCCCATTTGCTCAATGTAAGTATCACCCAGAGGGGAATGGAAAGCTGGGGTAAGTGGTTCTCAACATTTTTTAAGTATTATTAAAGATAAACAAAGAAATAATGTAATCTAAGAAATTCCAAAGTCAAAAATGTGTGGCAAAAGTGAGGGACACCTGGTAGACAGGTCCTGTATCCCACTGGAATCTTCAATAGTGTTTGTGTATAAAAATATATTTAGATATACGTATATATGTATTCACAAATACATATATATGTGTGTGTACAAGAATGGTACTTAATATATTTTGTGTAAATGGAGTTAATGCTATTACCAAACTGATTTTCTGAATTTATACATAAATAATGATGTCTCTAATAGAGCTTAGACCTAATAGATCTCTATTAGATGGACCCAATAGATCTCTATTTGATAGATACATCAATCTATCTATCTATATATCTATCTAACAGATCTCTGTGAAAGATATCAATAAATTTTTTATGAATAGAAAGTACAAAGATTTAGTAAATTTCAACCTTTGAGAACCATTCTGAACTTGTATCTTGAAGATCTGCAACATTATTGTTTTTTGTCCAAGACCGTTTCAGTGAACAATAGCTTTTTCCTCCCCACAATCAAAAGTTATTGGGCATTCTTGAACTGAAGACTTCATAGTTTTCAAAGAATTTTAAATGAGTAAAATCTTCTATTAGGCATCATCACAAAGATCAGCATTGGAGGGAGCCAAATAATTGTGGGAGCTCAACATGTTTTTAAAGACAGAAGAAAGCAGACATGACAACTATTGAGTGTGCTTTCCTGGAGGAAACTTCACAACTAAAAACCACATATAGATATCCACTCAAACTTTTTAATGTAAATTGATCAGCTTTATGGGCATTCAAATTAAATTTCAACACAGAAATTGGCCTCTTTAGAATGTCTAGGAGTAAAACATCATTATGTGATATAAATCCCATCATTTCTTTTTCTGGGACCTTTTCATAGACTATAAAAAATGAGGAGCATCCTTTTGAGAATAATGTTGTTTGTATTTTGTTTGCAATACCTAGGTTCACAGTAACACTAAAAAGAAAAAAAAATGAGTTTCATATACAACACAAAATCTTGGTTTTATTAATTGTTCAAACCTAATTATTATGTTGACATGGTATCTACCCATGTATTCCATTCAATAAAAGATTTATGGGATATATGCTGCATACAATGCATTGTGCTAAGGTGGGGAGGAGGATGCCAAGAGAAATAATACATGATCTTTTCTTAAGGACGTTCAAAATGTAGATATGTATGACCTGACTCTAGAATTTCATCCAGTGTCATTGCATGAATTAAGGAAGGTCTTTCTGAATCCAAGTCTATCATTTTATCTCATATATTAAATAGCTGCCTGGGTGGCGAAGGAGAAATATCGTACACAGAGAAGTCTCATGGAAGAATTCAGTAATCATGTAATTTCTTAATATTTTACCACAATATTTTGTGGAGGCTACAAATTTCATTTTTGGGGGGCAGGGAAATGAAGATTAATTGACTTGCCTAGGGTCACACAGCTAGTAAGTGTTAAGGGTCTCAGGCCACATTTGAACTCAGGTCCTCCTGAATCCAGGGCGAGTGCTTTATCTACTGCACCACCTAGCTGCCCCTCAAATTAGTCTAAAAAGAAAGATCTTTAAGGGATAAAAAAAGTACAGCAATTACTTTACTTCTCATGACAAAAAGTAAAAGAAGAAAATTATAAGGAAAAAATGAACTTGTTTTAGTTCATATTAAGAGCCACAATATTAAACCCAAAGAAAATGTACAGGAAGTAATTAGCTAAGAAGCAAATACCATAGCCTATCACTCCTCTTCTGACGTGACCTCCAAAGGCCACTAACAATGGTGGGAAGACAGCTTACATTTGTGGTCAGTTCAAAGCCAGGCCTCTATTGACATGAGCTACAGAAACATTAATTATGAAGATGGTTTTCAGAAAAATAAATGCAAATGAAAACTAGTCACACAATTTTTCACTAAGGACCACACACAGATGTTAGATAAGAAGATATTTTGTGAGGAAACTTTGTGAAGTAGGCAGAGAAATGTACTTAGAAAGAATACACCTGGGTTCAAATTCCTGTCCTGCTCCTCAGTAACTATGGAAGGCGGGATAAATCTCTAAACTGGTCTTAGTCTCACTTGATCCATTTGTAATATCAGCATCACACTTCCCAAGGCAATTGTGAACACACACATACATACTATAGATAAACATATATGAGCAGGTTTAATCCTTCATGTGCTTGTAAATATAAGATTGCTGCTTAGCATTTATGAGACTGAAAAGGGTTTATGATGCCTTTTTGTTACGAATTTAGGTATTCTTTGGTCAAAGACCAAAATGGTATGTTAGGGGAAGAATTAAAATACAGAGTTTTAGGTCATCTAAGACCTTTGCTTTATATGAAAGATCTTCTTATGCTTTACATTGAATTATAATATTTGATCTATAGTCATTTATTATAGTGAATATGTAGGAATCCCAAATCAAAAAATTAGCAAAACTGTGGTCATTTTTCCCCATACTTGACCAAAATCCCACATTGCCAAATGGGGATTCAATATTTTATTTGTGTAGTCCATGTACTGTCCTGAAACCTGATGGCTCTTGCCTGTCATATTTTGCAAATAAGTAAATACAATACATATACGTATACATATACGTATAGATATAGATATACATACACACACACACACACACACACACACACACACACACACACACACACACACACCACACAGAGGCAACTTCCTGAGACTGTAAGTTGCAGAAAAGGCATAATTCCAAAATTATAGATCTGGTGAAATACAAAGTAAATTTCGGTTGGGGCAACTAAAAACAGAGTTCTCAGCATATGGAATATGTCTTTAGGCCTTAGGTTTTGGATTGAGGGCAGAGAAAGTACAGGACTACAATAATAGGAATAGTTTAAGATTATGGAAGGTGACAGTGAATGTTCAACAAAAGACTTTGTAAGTAGCATAAATTATCATTTCCTGAAAGGATTTAGCTGTGGTTCAATATAGAGAGCAGAAAAATACATTGACATCAGATGACAATTTAGAAAGTCTCCTAAACCCATGGTAATAGTTTGATGAGGCCATTAACTTTTAAAATTAACTCACCAACCAAATGATCTATAGGTAGGTTTCAGTTATCTCTTATCCCATGATTACTGCCTTTGGGAATAGACTCGAGTATACTGTGACCTATTTCTTTTGGGTATTTAATATTTAAAAAATATACAGTCTTCTCTTTTCACAGAAATGTTCAGACACTTGTCAAAGTGTCAGATAAAATAAGATAAAGCAAATATTGTGCCACGAAGTTGTACATAATGTTATGCTGTGTTATATTATTTTCTCTCTTTTCTGCTTGCAAAGAGAAACAATGGTGTGTTAAGTCAATGTAAAAGGTTAAAAGTTATGAAAAATTAAAGGCATGTGGGCGTATAACATTTCTTTCTGATTAACCAAAGTATTTACACTCCTCCAATTTTCAGATTAATTTTTAAGTGGGATATATGTATATGTTTATATATATAATGTATATGTATATATAATGGTTATAAATTCCCTTCTAATTTTATTCATTATTTGAACTATTAATTTGATTTTTATGGTTCAGATAATTTCTTACTTTTAAGGAGATATTCAAGTGCTAGTCTCACTATACCATGCTACTAAGCAACCCATGTTTATCTTGAAATATTATTTGAAGTTTGTAGGATAACAGATTTAAATTTGAAAGGGACATAGAAACACCTAGTCCATCAACTCTTTGCTAATCAATTTTTTGAGAGCACATGAGGCTATCACATTTATTTCATCATGATTTCTAAGCTGTTTTTTACATTAATATCTTTCATCTTAGCTACATATGTGTAAAATTGAAAAGTGCAATTTTTAAAAAGTACAATTTGCATTTTGTATTACACATTGTCTTCTTACTTTTGAATGGGAAAATTAAACTAACATTTTAATCTAGTACATCTCAACAACCAATATAATTTGTGTTAATTTCAAAATTGTAAGTTACGTTGTTAAAAACATTTAGCACAGTGCCTGATATTTAGTATATGCTATATACAGCCAATTTTTAGTATTTGCATGTTTAAATTTTGCAACTTCAAGCACTCTCATGATTTTATTACTAATGTCCTTTTCACTTTTGTGTTACCACCTGTGCACATTGGTAGTTTTGTGTAGTAGAGAAAAAATGATGATAAATCAATGTATATAATCAGGATTACAACAAAGTAGCAAAATGGTTATTTTTTTTTTTTTAGTGAGGCAATTGGGGTTAAGTGACTTGTCCAGGGTCACACAGCTAGTAAGTGTTAAGTGTCTGAGGCCGGATTTGAACTCAGGTACTCCTGACTCCAGGGCCGGTGCTCTAATCCACTGCGCCACCTAGCTGCCCCAAATGGTTACTTTTTAGAGTTAGACAAAATATTAGTGAATTCTGAACAAATGATCAAGAATGGTAAGTGAAATTTTGGGAAGAAATATTGTAGGGAATGTTAATAGAACTTCAGAATCTAAACTGTTAATAATAATCTTCAAAAATTCTAAAATTTTAAAATAGAAAATCATATTAGTGCAGCAGTTAGCTCATCTAGAATTAAAAATAATATTATCATGCAGTATTTGATAAAATTGAGAACATAGACTACTTTGGGAGGGATTCCTTATATGAAAAGAGCTACCAGAAAAAAAAATGGAAAGGAGTTTGGCAACAATACATATAGACTAGCTTCATGCCCAATGTACCAAAATAACCTATGGGTGAATATACTTTGATAAAGAAATAAGAATACTAGATCTATATCCTAAAGGGATTAAAGAAAGGGAAAAGGGTATTTTTATATAAAGATATTTATCAGTTCCTTATATGGTAGTAAATAATTGGAAATCAAGGGGATGTTCATCAGTCGGGCAATGGTTGAATAAATTTTGGTATATGATTGTAATTGGATAGTATTATGTTATAAGAAATTATGAACAGGATGGTTCCGGAAACAAACAAACAAAACTGTAAAGAATGAATACATGCAAAATGAAGGTAGTAGAACCAGGAGAAAATTGTACATGGTAAGAGCAAAATTGCAATGCTGCTAAATTTTCAAAGACTTAATTATTCTAATCAAAACAATGATCCAAGATGATTTCAAAGGACCCAAAATGAAAAATGCTCTCCAGCTCCCAAAATAAAACTGATGAACTTCAAATACAGATTGAAAAAAAACCCTTTAATTTACTTGTTTATTTTTGGTGGTTTTCTTGGTGATGTGACTAATATGGAAATATGTTTTACATAAATTCGCAGATATATTATATTTCTGGATTTCTCAAGAGAGGGAGATTTAAGAGGGAGGGAAAGAATTTACAACTCAAAAATAAAAAAAACATTTTTTTTACTATGCATTTCAAAATATATAAAAATCTATTAAACATAAAACTAAAATAGTCTAATACCATCATAGATTTTTTTAAAAAATTATACTTCAAAAGATATAAAGGTATTGAACTATCATCAGAGTCCAAACTAGTACTAGACTAAAGACTTATAAAATGAATGTTTTTGGGAAAAAATAGTACAGCTTGTCACATATTATGTGCAAAAGCTGTTTTTATTTGCTAATAAATAAATAAAAGTTAGAATCATCATATTTAATTATAAGAATATATAATCTTCTGTTAGCATATGGAAAAGAAGATTAATATTATTATTATTGACATTATTGTTTATAGGCATCAATATCTCTAATTCCTTTAGAGTAGAGTTCTTTTGGAAAGAGCATATTGTATGCTCACAGCACACTCAGAAGATTTAAAAAAATTATACTCATTTTAACATGTCAGTAGTATAATAAGATTGTAGTTTTGACAGCAAGTTAAATATTAGTTTAATTGTAAATTACACTCTATATTGAATTTTGTAGCACAGGGAGTGTATGTTTGTTCTTGAGTGATGGCTTAATTTATTTTTAACGAGGACTTGAAAGATTTTTCCTGTGATTGTAACTGAAAACAAAGTGAATGAATTTGATGGAAACAAAGCTCCCATGGAGCTAAAACTAGTCAAAATTGAAGAAGCAGTTCCTCAAAACTATTGTTAAAGTTCCAAGTTCTAGTGAATGACAAATTGATGGAATTTCATGTTGTTCCCTGAGGACTCCAGTCCTTATTTCTCTCACTCTGTTTCTAGCTCCATTTTCATAAACTTTTATATAGTATTATTACAATCTCTCTCTGTTTTCTTTTTTTAATTGTATCAGCTCTAAATGTATTTTCTTCCCAACTGGAATCTAAACTTTTTGAAGGCAGGGTTTATACCTGAAGCTTGGTTTGTGTCACCCCAGACTGTCCAGCACAGACAGACTTACTGATTCATTCATTATTTACCTCTACAAGGAATTATTTTTGCATTTATTTATTTTGTATATATCTTATATTGATTTACATATGAACATATTTTGTCTCTATCCCATATTCCCTGGTAGAATTTAAACTTTTCATTTGGGAAGGTGTCTCATTTTTGTATTTGGATCTGGAGTGGAGTACAGCACCTGACACAGGGTTTCTGAATGATCTCTTCTTTCATTTGAGGTCCACTAACACCAATGTTGAACCAAACAGGGCCACAGACAGAAAGCTATCCTCTATACTCGAGGCAGTTCACAGAGTATGAGAATAATCATCAGTCAATGAGGCTCATCATTTAATTGGCTTCAAATCAATCTATTCGTCCATGTGAAAGCATGCTGGCTACTAGTGATCACTGCTTTCCTAGGCTTTCAAAAATGATTAATAATCTGCTTTATAATTGTATCAATTTGTATTCTTTCTCTACAAGGAAAAGCAATAACTGAGTCTAAAATGTTAAAATGCATAAATGTCTTTCAAAAAGCCATTTGGAATGCAGCAAAAATATTTATCATTTTTTCAGTAAGGTGTCAACTTGTTTACATAGAAGGCTTGTTATAATGCAGAAGGCACTTCCACTAGCCAATTTATCTAACAATTTCAAGGTAAAACTTACATGTGACTGTCAATGTGTTCAAACCCCAGAGCATATAAGAATAAAAGGCATAGTTCCCAACTTTAAAGATCATAGCACTGGGGCAGCTAGATGGTGGAGTGGTTAAAGCGCTGGCCCTGGATTCAGGAGTACCTGAGTTCAAGTCCGGCCTCAGACACTTGACACTTACTAGCTGTGTGACCCTGGGCAAGTCGCTTGGCCCCCATTGCCCCGAAAAAAAAAAAAAAAAAAAAAAAAAAAAGATCATAGCACTGAGTCCAAGAAGGGTACAATAGAAGAATATCAGACTTCACATACCCACAAAATTCTATAATTAGAAAATAGCAATATATCTTCAAAAGTTTAATTTGAATTAAAATGACATAACATTTCAAAACATTTATCTCAAAAGAATGCCAATTTAGTTATGAAAGCTACTAATTAAATACCTTAAATAATGAAAACAAATGGAGAAGTTAACAAGGTGAAATTATGAATATGATATAATAAGCTCCTGGAACAAATCAGAATCATAGTTTCCTATTTATCCAGTTATGTACATAGACTATCAAGAGGGTCAGACCTCAGCAAATTTTGAGGGATATCATTATGAATTAAAAAGAAAATAGCAATACATTCCAGTATCTTTGCCAAGAAAACATTAAAAGGGGGGGCACAGAGAGTTGTATATGACCGAAAATCACTAACAACAAAAATCATTAAGAATAGGAACTTCTTTTCAGGACTAAATCATATTTAGATATTAAGGAATTAATGTGGTATATTAATGTGAATTATTACTGGTAGTGATACTTGCATTTTTGTGTTATAAGGCTTTCACAAAATATGTGAAACAATTTAGGTTATCTCTATTACATTCCTAATAACATAGACACTGTCAAAAGACAGTGCAATTTCAAGTTTTAATTAAAACTTATATTTACAAGTTAGATCAAATTGTTATATAAAGATAAATATAAATTAAAATTAATTTTACCATTCAAAGCTTGAAATTACACTAAAACTTTTGTTACACTGTGTGTATTGTATATTTATAAATGAAAGTTGAAACAAATACATTCACTGTATATAAACTTAATACTTTGATATAAAACTGAAATTCCATCTGTTCAGAAACTGAGGATAACTGAAGAAATTTCTAAATAAATGATGGGGCTGGAAATACCAATAATACATTTTAGTGAGAGTGACAATTTGACCTACTCTTCTTACTAATGTCACCTTAATGAGATCCATACTTCAATATGCAAGGAGATATATTTTTGGTAGGTAAGGGGGCATAAATCAGTACCACTTAAATTTATGCAATACAAATAAAAATCTGAAAATCAAGGAGGTAAGCAAGCAATAAGAACTTATTAGTCACCAAGAATGTGTCAGTATTTGTACTTGGCACTGGAGATACAAAGGTAAGTTTGGTCCTTGCCCTTTGAAACTTTATAATCCAGCTGAGTTCAGGGTAGACAACATGAATATTTATTGTTTTATGCAAAAGGAATACAAAATAGGAACAAGAAAATGGTAGGTAATTAGAACAAGAAAGAGACTCTGTCAAGGGTCTAGCCCTAGCTCTGTCCACTAATTACTATGTGACTTTGGGAAGTCAGAACCTTTATGACTTTTATTTCTTATCAACTGTGAAATGGAAATAAGAATTCTTGAATCATCTCCTTTACAGATTTATTAATAGGGTTAATGAGATATTACTAATATGCAAATATTTTATACTCATATAATGTTACATAAATGAGAGCTATGTTTATTCCCTGTTTGACATGGTACGGATGATACCCTTGATTCTTAAAGTTTCTTGTAATAGGCCACATGTTCTTGTAACTCTACTTTTTTCTAGTAACTCTTAAAAAAATACTATAGAAAGATGTCAAGTCTTTCTTCAGGCTTGTCTTTTATCTCAGCTAAATACCCAAATACTTATTACCAGAAACTTGACCAATAGTTTTGGTCATGGCAATAAGACTATATACCTAAGTTCATTTAGAGGTATTCTGTAAATTATATCTCTACAGGGAATACACACAACAGTAAAATCAGTGATCCTTGAAATATTAAAGGAAATAGTATGTTGGCTACTATTAATTATTTGATAATGATAATGTATCTTTATTGGGTACATAAAATCATTTCACTACATCTTCCATTTTTATCACTAAGTAGAGACAGAGACATGGCAAAATTATACAACATATCTTTTTCTGAACCCATCTAAATAGAAGGAACTGATATAGATATCAAAATGGAGCATTTTAACTCTCCATTCTATATTCACACACACACCCCTTAACAGAAATGTGCTTCATTGACTTTTTTTTTTTTTGGTGGGGCAATGGGGGTTAAGTGACTTGCCCAGGGTCACAGAGCTAGTAAATGTCAAGTGTCTGAGGTCAGATTTGAACTCAGATACTCCTGAATCCAGGGCCAGTGCTTTATCCACTGTGCCACCTAGCTGCCCTCTAATCTTCATCTTTATGTCATCTTTTAAAAATTTTATTTTTCTTTTGAATTGTTCTGGAAATTCTTATTATTGTAATGTTAGCACTGGGTATTCCAAAAATGTGTTATCTTGTTTTATCTTTTGTTTTGCTTTCTTTAAAGCATTACTTTTTACTTCATTGACTTTTTTTTTAATGAGGCAATTGGGGTTAAGTGACTTGCCCAGGGTCGCACAGCTAGTAAGTGTTAAGTGTCTGAGGCCGGATTTGAACTCAGGTACTCCTGACTCCAAGGCCGGTGCTCTATCCACTGCGCCATCTAGCTGCCCCACTTCATTGACTTTTTTTTTTTTAATTTTTTTTTTTTATTGAGGCAATTGGGGTTAAGTGACTTGCCCAGGGTCACACAGCTAGTAAGTGTTAAGTGTTTGAGGCCGGATTTGAACTCAGGTACTCCTGACTCCAGGGCCGGTGTTCTATCCACTGCGCCACCTAGCTGCCCCCTCTTCATTGACTTTTAATGTTATTTTTGTATGATTACATAGTGGTTAGATTTTTATACAAGGTTTCATATCATTCAAGAAAAAGTAAACCAAATAAAGAATCAAAATGATTTGACTTGATAAAATAAGGAAAATGCATTCTGACTATTTTTGAACTCCATGAAAGTAAAGTGGTATGGCATATTCTCTAAAGACCAAGGGTATGCTGGAGCCACGTCAAACTAGCTATGAGAGTGAGTTACAATTGTTAAATTTGAAGTGGTAGCCTTCACCCCTCAAAAATAAGAAAATGCTACAAATCAGAGCTTGATTTATTGGTTGACTGTGTCTAGACTTTTGACAATGTAGAATAAACTTAAAAGTATGTGTGCATATGGTTATTAAACATTTATAAGCATACTCTTGATTAAAACCCATTTGACAAAAATGAACAGAGGATCTAAATTATGGCAGAAAACACCACACTGACAAATTCAAAACAGGAAAAAAATCACA
This sequence comes from Dromiciops gliroides, assembly GCF_019393635.1. NCBI lineage: Eukaryota > Metazoa > Chordata > Mammalia > Microbiotheria > Microbiotheriidae > Dromiciops > Dromiciops gliroides. The sequence goes on from NC_057861.1 coordinate 354,336,573, forward strand.
GAAGTTCATGGTTATCAGAGTAGAGAGAATATGTTGAGGTGTTGTTTATGAAATTTTTTTTCCTGAAGCAAATTAAAATATATATGATTAGAGGGGGAGGGGAAAGTTCTTGAGAAAGATTTTGCATCATTATATAGTAACAAACTTTTTTCTGATTTCCAGAATTAGATCTTGGATAGGATGCTGAGGTTGGTATCAGAGGACCTGGCGATGAATGCAACCTGGATCTTCTATTTACTATTTGTATTATCTTGATCAAGTCATTTAACTTCTCTGGGCCTCAGTTTTCTTGTATATAAAATAAATGGATCAAATTTGATGATCTTGAAGATCATGTAAAACTCTAAGTTTATGAACATCTGCCCAGAATTTCCATTAGTATGTGAGACGCTGATAAAAGTGAATCACTTTTCAGGTAAGGTAAACCAGTATACTAAATCGAGATAAGATTCAAAGTGTAATTTCATTCCATTATATTTCTATGGACATGGAAATCTATATGTATAGCCATTATTTAAAGTCCCAGAAATTAACTCCTCTGCATAAATGGGTGAACTGCCCACAATACATTTCTTTTCTTTCTTTTATTTTCTTCTTTTTTTGCCAAACAATAAATTTAAAGAAAAAAAAAGGTTAATGTTAACTCAGTAAATATCTTATTCAAAAAGTTATATAATTAAAATAGCAATTTAAAGCAAAAGTGTTTTAAATGGTTCATGCTGTATTTATTCATGTGCAATCAACAGTTTATACTTCAAAACACTGCCCAGAAGGAGCCTTTACCAGAAAGGCAACATTTAATCCATAAAATCAAGAGTGAAAACATAAAATCTCCAAGCCTCATTCTGACAAAGTTAACATACTAGTGAAGCTACCAAGTAAAAGGGCTTCCTTCTTTACCAATTAAAAAAAAAACAGTCTCTATAATAACTATTTTTAACTTGGAACATTTGTGCAAATCTCAAACCTTAAAATGAAATCAACAAGTTAAATCACATCAACAAACATTTATTATACACCTACTATGTGCCAGGCATTGTGCTAAGTCTGAGACTGAAGTAAAACAAATAATCTGAAGTAAATATTTTTATCCTTGGCTCAGATAAAAACTATGAACACTGACAGTTATACTCTGGTCTGTTGTACACAATGATATCTTCAATAGAAAATGACATTGGCAATGCAGTAGTTAGATAGGTCCAACTATTATTCCCCATTTTTTTAAAACAATATTTCTGGGGCAGCTAGGTGGCGCAGTAGATAGAACACTGGCCCTGGAGTCAGGAGTACCTGAGTTCAAATCCGGTCTCAGACACTTAAGACTTACTAGCTGTGTGACCCTGGGCACATCACTTAACCCCAATTGCCTCACTAAAAATAGAACAAAAAACAAAACAAAAACAAAAAAACAATATTTCTATTATTTGTTATCTTTTTAAAAAATGGCTGACAATCAGATTTTGGCTACATTCATTATAGCATAAAGTTCCATAATACAAATGTAAACATATGTAGAATAACAATTTAGCATGTAACACAAGATCCATGGGCAATATACAGCATATTCACGGAACTCAGAGATATTATCTTAATCTATTTTATTCATAGAGGAAGAAGCAGCTAAAAAGGTGACTTGCCTACAGTCAAACAGTTGGAGGCAGAGAAAGATTTGGAATCCAATTCTTTTTTCCACCCCAGAATTCTGTTTTTTCTATACCATCTACTATTCTATGCAATTTTCTGCTTATGAACATATTGTTCTTATAGATTCAAAGGCTTATGTAAATCTCAGATTCTATTGCTAGCTGTAAAAATATACACATACTTCCATTAAAATAAAGCCTTCGAAATTTGAGATAATTTATGATTTTACAACTCAGATATGTAAGCATTTTTACTCATGCTAAAATACATTTGAATTCTCACTGCATAGAAGATTCATGTTTAATTATGAACTTCATTACCAGTTGGCTGTCTGTCTATAAAGCTGACCCTCTTATCCCCCTCAGGGCTGAAATCTGGCTGCTAACTTTGTGGCTGTTTAATATCTCCATGAGAAAAAAAGGAATATCTAATTCCTCTTTAGGTATGAAGGATATAAATATAAAATTAAGACCTGTTCTAAACACTTACTTTATTTTGTTTTGTTTTTCATTTGTTTGTTTTTTCAAAAAGAAGAAGAATCTTTTTTCCCCCTCTTTTTGTGAGGCAATTGTGGTTAGGTGACTTGTGCAGGGTGTAAGGCTGGATTTGAACTCAGGTTCACTTGACACCAAGGCCTGGTGCTCTATCCATAGCACCACTCAGCTGTCCCTTAGGAGGGATGATCTTGAGCCCCACAGTATACACTTGTCTCCATACTATTTTCTAAAAATACGTTAAATGCCATGGTACTTTTATTGACTTTGTCCCTTGAAGGTGATAGTGGTGGTGGTGGTGGTAGTAGTTGTAGTAGTAGTAGTAGTAGTAGTAGTAGTAGTAGTAGTAGTAGTAGTAGTAGTAGTAGTAGTAGTAGTAATCCCTTAAATTTTAAGTTTAGTTTACAAATCTCTCATTCATCTAGTTGCCCTCCTTTAGATGTAATTTAACTTAATGTCCCTCTTAAAATGTGCACCCAGAAGTGATGACAGTAATTCAGATCAGGACTGAAGAGGACATCTGATAGTCTAAAATTTTATTCATCTAGTTTCTCATTATATCAACACCTTTTTGCTATTATGTCATACTTTTGGTTCATGTTATACTTATGGTTAACTAAAATGATCAGATATTTTTAGAACATCTCTCCCAATCCTGTAATTGCATAAAATCTGAAATTTACGACTTTAATTTATCCTCTGTTAAATTTCATTTTAAATCAGATTAAAATCCCCCTTTGAAGAACTTCAAAATATTATATAATAATTTCCATGTAGAAAAGGGGGAGAGAAATGACACACAATATCACTATTATTTGTAAGATAGAACTAATATTAAAAAAACAAACTATAATCTAGAAGCCCTAGAAATTTGCCTTATCCTTGAACTGAAAGCTGCCTACAAATAATTTCAAATTTTTGGTCACAGTTTTATAATCTACATGTTAGATAAAGAAAAACAACATTCCCCCTTTCTTTGGATTTTCTTTAGTTCATATTTGGTTTTCTGAGATAATTTTCACTGTACCAAATAATTCATTTTTATTCATTCTCAGTTGTATACTTCTGTTTCCTGTGGCATTAAATTATGCTCATTAGAAACACCATACTTCTCTTTTCCTTCTCATTAAAAAAAAAAATTGGGAAAAAGCTCATGAGAATTTCTTCACTGAAAGTATTCCCCCTGAGCTAATTTTTCTTTATATAGTTTTGGACTAAAATAACAATTTTTACTTGAACTTCTTTAAAATCTGTTCTTTTGTTCTGATGTTGACACTAAACGTAATGTTCTGTTATCCATTATCTATCATAAACTCAAAGACAAAATGTTCAAAGATTTCTTTTTTCTTTCTATTTATTTTTGTGGGGCAATGAGGGTTGTGAATTGCCCAAGGTCACACTGCTAGATGTTCAAATATTTCAATGATTTCTTCTCTACCAACTAACTAGCCCTTCTTTGTTGGTCAAAACAAAATACAAATGAATAGTTCTTTTGTATATTCCTCTAGCTTTTTAAACTTGGAACTATCAGAATGTTAATGAAAAATTTCTCAGATGCTGTTTTTAACAGAGGAAACTTCAATGCATAGTTAAAGGCCCCATCATAATACCAGTTTATTAATCTATGTTTCAATAGCTCCCCCCCCCAAAAAAAAAACCCTTCCATACTGCAATAAACTGTTACTTTGGGGTAGATTTCTGACATAGATTTTGACAGAATGTTCACATATTACCTAAAGGCACTCCCCAGAAAAAAGGTATTTAGCTAAATTAGCAATTTTTTTTTTTGGCCACAGTCCAAAGTCAATAATTTATCTCTTATTTTATATGTAAATCATGTCAATACACACGATTTTTGGAAAGCTATATATTACTATCTTAAGCAAGGTAATATTTTTAAACTTGATGGTGTATTCATGTGTGTATATGTGTGTGTTGTATATATGTGCTTGTGTATGTGTTATTGCTTTCCATCAAAAGAAAAGTACAAAGTACAAATTAGAGCCTCAAATTAGCTGGGGATATGGCTCAAGGAAACTCGTGATTACTCAACAGGAGTCCCTGTGGAAAATGAATTAAGATGGTATTTTTCCTCTAAACATGTTTACTTGTATCCTGTAGAGAAGGCTAAAATCATTCAAGTTACCAACTAGGTGACAAAAGTTAACCTTCTGTTCCTGTACATAACTGTCCTGAAATCATTTATACATAATGTGTCATGTTTCTTAAAGAAGAACAAATATCGCCTTGAACAACATGGTGTAACACGTATTTTTTTTTCTTTTTTGCAAAAATGACTAAATATTGGAAATAATGTCCATAAGAACTTTCAAGCTAATAAAATTCAAAATAAAAATAAAACAAGCACAATAGTTTTACTTTTAAGCTTGAAGGAAGACATCTGAATCAAATTAAAAAAACATATTAGGATATGTTAGAAAAATGCTTAATCTGGTAGGATTAAAATTCATCTACAGGGGCATAATCAATAATGCCCGGGTTTTAGCAACATTTCAAAGGTGAGGTATGAAGTTTCTGAGCCTGTTTTCTTGGCACTGATTTAAACATAGCATAAATCATTCCCCAAAATACGTCTGGCTCTAGAATAGTAAAAAGAGATCTTGACTCAGGAAAAAAAAAAAAAACTGGATTCAAGTCTGACTTCAGATACATACTCCTGTGACCCTAGGCAAGTCACTTGTTGCCTCAAGTATCTTAGGCAACTCACTAAGAATATTACTTGTGGAAAAGGTGCTGACCTACATTGTTAATGGTACTTTCCTCTTGCAAGAGGTCCCTTTAATAATGAGATCATAGGTACTATTCCTATCCTTATCCTATGTGGAAAACATAGTAGAGAGAATGATGAAAAAAAAAAAGAAAACAAACAAAAAACCCCCAAAGTTCAGCCCTTGTCATCACAGAACTTATTCTATAGGCATTTTTGTTTGCTTCTCTTATTATAATGTATGAGAGGAAATGCTGAGGTATTGAAAAATATATTTTTTCTATTAATATTGATTTATTTAAATTCATTGAATTCTATCATACCATCATCATTATCACATATGGTATGGTTTGAGAATGAGCTAAGTATATAGCAACTCCACAAATTAAAGATTATTATATAAACAAAGGAGAAATGATGGGACTACAATGGACTTTTTTATGTCCATTCACTTGCGATTTTGTCTAAGCAGCTAATGCTTTAACTGTCCTCAAACAATGATATGTGAATTACTTGAGAGAGCAATTCTTTTGATATTGATTGCACTTTTTCACAGCAATGCTTGCATGTATGTATTTTAACTTTTATTAGATCAACTCAGAATATTTTTTCTTCGACAAGATGAAACTGGATTGAGTTGTTTTCCCCAGCTTCACTTAGTTTTGTGGCAGCTGAGTACTGAATTTTGTGTCACACACATTCTATTGCTCTATTTTTTGTGCTTTTATTCTGCCAGTCTAAAATAAAGGATATTACATTATGAAAAAGTTACAGCATCTATTTTACAATTTAATTTAATTTTTGCTTCTAAATTCTCTCCCTCCCGATGAAGGAGGCAAAAAATACAATACCCATTACAATTAGGAAGTCATACCAAAACAAATTTCTACATTTACCATGTGTTTTTATTTGGGCAGGGGATGGGAGAAAAGGGCAAGAAAAAGAAGGAGAAAAAAATATGTTTTTATTTGTACTGAACCCATCAGTTTTCTATCCAGAGATGTATAACATTTTTCATCATGAGTTCTTTGATACTATTTTAAGTTATTATATTGATTAGAGATACTAAATCTTTCACAGTTAGTAATCCTTATAATATCCCTGTTACTGTGTAAATTGTTCTCTTGGTTCCACTCATTTCACTTTGCATCAGTTCAGAAAAGTTTTTGGAGAATTTTCTGAAGCCACCCCTTTCATCATTTCATATAATATACTAGAATTCCATTATAGTTATATGCTATCACTTGTTCAGCCATTTCCCCAATTAATGGGTTTCCCCTCAGTTGACTTTTAGAAATATTGTAGAAGCTTTTTGGTCCGGGAGAAGTGGAACATTTTAAGCTTTAATTAAATTGGACCAGTCACATTTAAGGACAAAGGAAATTGTGAAGGAAATGAAAAATAATGTTCCAAACTGACAAATTGTTGTTGTAAAACTGCTAATTAACCATGAGAAAGCAAGCATAGACCTTCATAGGGACCTGATAGCTTTAGAGATTATTGATTCTTTTATAGTGCAATATAGGCTAATTGAAGTTGCAATAACAAGAAAAAGATCTTTAAAAGTAACAACTGTTGGGGGCGGCTAGGTGGCGCAGTGGATAGAGCACCGGCCCTGGATTCAGGAGGACCTGAGTTCGGATCCAGCCTGAGACACTTGACACTTACTAGCTGTGTGACCCTGGGCAAGTCACTTAACCCTCATTGCCCCACAAAAAAAAAAAAAAAGCAACAACTGTCACTTGATACTTACTAGCTTTGTGACCGTAGGTGAGTCACTTAACCCTCATTGCTCCACAAAAAAACCCCAAAAACCAACAAACAAAAATGTAACAACTATTAAGTATTGCTATGAGGGGCAGCTAGATGGCGCAGTGGATAGAGCACCAGCCCTGGAGTCAGGAGGACCTGAGTTCGGGTCTGGCCTCAGACACTTAACACTTACTAGGTGTGTGACCCTGGGCAAGTCACTTAACCCCAATTGCCTCACTAAAAAAAAAAAAAGTATTGCTATGAAGATAAAACTACTTGTCATATTCAAAACAATAAGCAAACTGGAGTATTAGAAATTGGAAATAAATAATTTTTTAAATGAAAATCACTTTCTCATTCAAGGACATACTAAAATCATACTCACAAGAAGTCATGGTGAGTCAATAGCCAGAAGATTCAGGTAAGATAATTCATCAGATTAAAAAAATATTCACTGGGGCAGCTAGGTAGCACGGTGGATAGAGGACTGGCCCTGGAGTGAGGAGGACCTGAGTTCAAATCCAGCCTCAGACACTTGACAACTTACTAGCTGTGTGACCCTGGAAAAGTTACCTAACCCCAATTTCCTCACCAACCCCCCCAAAAAAACAAAAAATATTCACTCAATTATATTTAGATGATTTGTTAATTCCAATGGATGTGGAAGTCTTTTATCTCTATTGAGAAAATACCTCATTTTTCTGTATATTTTAATATATTAAGAAATGTAATTGTTCTGCTATTATAGAATTTTCCAAATGGTGATAGAATACTATCACAAATCTTTGCACCATGCATGCCACATATTAAGAAAGCTTAAGACATTTTTTCCAGTGGTGAAGATAAATATGCACCAATATCCTGGAAACTCAAATGTCTTAATTTACATCAAAAACCATGCGGGATATAATCAGTGTTATATTTAGAAAAATGAACTGTTCATCAAAGGTACATTTAATACCCAGTGTGATAAAAATGTGGTTTCATGACAAAGAATTAAATAATGTGTCAAAATCTTGTAAATGAAATATCAAAACATATAAAAAAGTTATTTCAGCAAAAGGAGGACATTTTGCTTATTAAATGTTTTCAAAGCGGTAAAAATGTAAGTTTTTTGTATAAGTCAAATTTATTTATTTGACTATTTCTCAGTTAATATACACACCACTCTCCCAAGAAAGCAATAATAATTGCCTCAGAGAGCATCAAAGTGAATAAAATAGAATGTAACTAAATAATGGATGGCTAATTTTAGAAACCAAGTTTTATATTATTTTAAGAAAAAGAAAGAATATCAGGAATTTCATTTCTAGTATATAGAAGATTATCATCTCAAAGGATTTGTGTTCTCTCTCATGCATGGTATACCCCATACACACCTTCTTCGTCTAGAGGACACTTTTTCAAGTATATCAGCAAATCTGCAACAGGTGGTACACTCAAGATAATGGGGCCTATTCCTTTGGATCTCTTCATATTTCACAGAAACAAATATAGCACACAGGCTGTCCACAATCTCCTATTCTTCCTCCAAATCTGTCCCATATTTTCCAATGTCACATTTCTCTGATAAAATCCTTAACAGTTCCTCAAGTAAAATTCTTCATTGCTAATATGTTCCAGGCTTCCTATTGCCACTACATAGCACTCTATTTCCTTTGGTTTACCTGAATCTTAAACTGTTGATGATACACTCATTAGATCAATAGCGTCCAACTCAAATAGAAATTGGGGCCACTAAGCCATGTATAAAGATCGCTGTGGACCACACATTGATTTAAAACACATATTAACATCATGTTCCATTGAATTTTTATTTATTTTATTAAATATTTCTCAATTACATTTTAATTTGGTTCAAACCATACTCTAGAGTTTTGTTGGACGCAAGCTTGATACCTCTGAGCTATAATAATAACATTTATAGATATATCTTGCAAAGATATCACAAGTAGACAATGGCCTGAAAATTATCAGGATAACAGATGACCTAAATTGAATTTGGTAAAATGTTTGGTACTTTTAAAATCCTTGAGTTTTTCTCTAAAACAAAGGTCCATTTTCCCCCAATGATATTCTCCTGAGCATGCTATATAACTACAAATTAAGGATGATCACAGTAATATAGCATATAATAGAAAAGTGTTGTCCATCTTTAGTATCTGTCCAAGAAATCGAGATCTAGTTCTAGATCCAGATAGATTGATAGACTAGAGCTAGGAAATAGCTATTTAATTGAATATCACAGTCTAGGTAATAAGTATCCTTTTCTCCCTCACCTTTACTTTCCACGTGGATAGTTGGACTGAACTGTTTTGAGTGACTAGAGACATTATTTACCAAGTTTTGTAATAATCTGAAACTTGATGTAGTCAGGATAATGTCATCAACAAACAGGAAGATCTGGAGGACCACTTCCCTTTGGGCCATTGGGTGGATATCTTTTGTGATAATGGTAAAGGGCTGTGATAAGTGTATGTCACATATTTTTTTGTCACACTTCATGTTATTAAAAGGCTTTAAAAGCATATTTCTGTCCTTCCATGATTAAAAATAAAAAAGTTGATTTTTATCAATTGACAGCCATCATAAGGATAATGATAGCATTCATATACCATTTTAATGTTAGTAAAATCATATATGTTAACATGGGAAAGGAGAAAATGATTTGAGAGGGAAAATTCTATATGTTGGTTAAAATGTACATAGCCTCATTGTTTTTGAGCTGAGATATGAAAGATCATTTAGTAAGACATTTTCTGTACAGAAGATGCAACTGAGACCCAGAAAAGTTAAGTAACTTGTTTAAGTTTATACAGGCAGTAAGTAAGTAGCAACATGGAGAATTTGAATGGAGGTCCTCTGATCCTGAATCTAGTGATTTCTTTCACTTCACTTGACAAAAAGACATGTCTTTCTCAAATTCCCACACGTAACATTTTCTATGAAATAAAAGGTAGAAATAAATAATTATGAAAGTAAAATATTCAGTTCTTTGCATTGGCATGCATTATGGGTATGCTCAAAAAGGTGAAGATGTATTTTTTGGCTTTGCTATAGAATGACAGAAGATTATAGGATGGGAAAGTGAATGTAACAATACAAAGAAGGGAAAGTACCAGAGAGGGTTGTGAGTGTGGATGTACAGACATCTGGAAGCCAAGACTGGCGAGACTTTACAAATAAAAGGAGAGATATGCTTAGTTTGGCTGCCAAAGAAAAAAGGTGAATTGAGGGAAGAATATTCCAAAGGAGGAGGACATATATTATATGATCAATTAGTTTGGAGATATATGATAGAACATGATACCTATACTGTATCCAATTCACAGGAAGGAAGCATTGAATTTCCATCCTTAATTTTATTATGAAATCGTAAATTTCAGAAAAGTTTATGTTAATATTCTTCTCATTGGGTTTCAGAGGGATGAAACTGGTTTAAGAACTTGTATTTGGGATGATGTGTTGCTTTTGAGAAGCAACACATATCAAAGGCAATATGATATCATTAGGTAGGTGTTGTAGCAGCAAATAGTAGGAGCTATTAGAGACCAGATATTTATAACTGGAAGGGATGCTGCCAAGTCCAACAATTTCATTTTATATGTGAGGAGATCAAAGTTATGTCCAATTTAAGGCCACAGGGGTAGGAATCAACAGAGAGGTATGAAGAACCACATTGGAAATCACATGTTTTTTGTGTATATGGAGGTGAAGTGCTATGGGGCTAAGACTATTATTAGGACTATCAAATGAAGAGTTTGGCTCTATATGGGTAAATTTTCCTCTTAGAAAGGGAAGAACTGCTTCTATGTGTTATGACTCATAAAAGAGGGCAAATAGTTACTTCATATGAAGGGTTTTTAACCCTTTTTAAGGGTCATGGATACCTTTAAAAGTCTCTTGAAACCAGTTCACCCCCATTCAAGATAATGATTTTAAATACATAGAATAAAATAATTATAATTATAAAAGATGCCATTTACATTGAAATATAGTTACAAAAACAAAAATAAAAATAAAACAAGTTTAGGCTCTATTTTAAGAACCCTTGCTGATCTTAAAGAGTATATTGCACCTGATTCACTATCATTCATTAGCACAAATGTTCCTCTCCTACCTCTCTGCTAATTTTGTGTGTGTCCAAACATTTTGTCAAACCTTTTCCTTCCTCTTATCACATTTACCCCGCCCCCCTCCTGACACACTTAATCAGAATTGATTCATAGGGACTGTCCTGTAGAGTCCCCATAGGGAGACAAAAATATGTCATTCAAATACATTTGCTTCTAAGTAGACAGGTTTTATGAGAAATTTCTACTGTAACTTTTCAGTTAGGAATAGAATAAAAAAGAGAGAAGTAAAATTAAACGTAGCTGCTTCTTCGATTTCTGAAGAAGCTTTCAGTTATGATCCATGCTATGCCAGCCCTCTGCACTATTATTAAGTAAACAAGTAAAAAAAACCTTTTATTTAATGCCTACTATGTGTCAGGCAGTGTGCTAAATGTTGCATATACAAAGAAATGCAAAACCAGTCTCTATTATTTATTGTTTGGGCTCTGATTCTTATTACTCTGTCCCTTTGTTCCTGCTGCCCAGGCTTTTAGGATTGGGGTTCTGTTGCAGGCAGCCAACTTATTTACCTTTGTTTAGGTTTTAATCCATTCAGGTTGGTACTATAGGCTCTTCTGTACCTTTGGAACTAGGCCTCAACCTCTGTGTCCTCTACTTCTCACCTGGGCTCCTGGTCTTTCCTATATAATCTTTTGAGTATTTCCTTATCTCTACTACCCAGTCTGCCTTGTCATCCTGACTGGTTTTGAGTCTCTCCCAGAATAGATACCAAACCCATCTGTTTCCCTCAGATTTGTCCCCCATTTCCTAATTTTACTTTCTGGTCCACTCTCTCTGAAAGAGGTTTGATAGTTATGCAGCTCATAAAAGACACTGTTCCTTAGAAGTATTTATTAGCATAGGGGCTCTTAACCTAGGTCCATGGATAGAATTCAGAGGGGTTCATGACCTTGACTGGAAAAACAATTCCATTTATTTCAGTAATACTTGCTGCCTTTCGAATCCGCTGTATTATATACTTTTTGCCTTTTAAAACATGATTCTCAGAAAGGATTTCATTAGATTTCTCTGGCAAATGGGTCCATAGAACAAAAGTAGTTAAAAACCCATGCTCAAGAAGCAATGGGATATAGTGAAAAGAGTAGTGAACTTGTATTCAGGAAAAATAGTTAAAATTCATGTCTGTTACCTCTATTGTTTCCTCTTTTTGTCATTTTGGGGAAGTCACACCTTCCCTTTGTGTCCTCACAATTGAGATCATGGTATTAGTATCCGTGGCACTAAGATCAAAGGCTTATTGAGAGGAAAGCCTTTTATATAGATTATGACATTATATAAATGTGAATCATTGTGCTGAACACCACAAGCATGGGGTACAGGAAGGATTATCAATAACTCTACATGAAGTAAGCTAAGGCCATGTCCAGCAATCACAACTGTCAATAATTTTGGTTGAGAAAACTCAAGGAAGTCAAGGCACAGGTGCTTGAAAGCCTTGAAGGAGTTTCATTAATTGGAACCAAAGCTCTTCATTAGATCCCTCCCCAGCCTAAGAAATGCTGAGTCCATATCCATTAGTGTCAGGGAAAGGCCTATTGATAGTTATGTGATCCTTAATCAGTTTGGGGGAAGAAGTTTCCTTTTTCTTTCTTTTTTTGTTGTTTTATTTGGGGAGGGCCTAAGGAGGAGCTTTACAATTCTACAATAAGGATAATTAGTAGGACTTTGTCACACGTGGTAAGACAGAAATGGGTCACTAGTCTAAAATGGTCAAATTATTAAGGAGCAGTATTTGCTGATAAAATTGATTATAAACTTGCTGATTAGTTACTTATCTCAGAGTATGGTTCCAAAACACTCTAAGTTTCTACTATAAAGGAAGAAAGTACTTGATATTCTTTGCTGACCTTCATGGTTGTGACTTCTCTGACCCCACAGGATCCACCAGCCCTGAAAGAATTCTTAAACTCAAGATGCATAACTTCGAACTTACTTTGTCAAGTCACAGTTCAATAATTAATATGGACAGAAATTGTCTTTTACCAGTAGAAATCCTACCATGATCATTTAAGGGAAAAGCACACAAATTTAAGGACCACAATAAGAAAATTCCCTAGTGTGAAACAGAGAACACATTTCAAAAGTAGCAATCAATTGTGCTACAACATGAATCCTGGTATTTGAAATATAAAGAGAATCTTGGTTGTACACTATGATTTCTTTCTTTCTTTCTTTCTTTTTTTAATACATGTATATAACGTTCATTGGTATAGTCAGGTAATCTTCCTCTACCTTCTTGATTTTTTCATGAAGGTTTTTCAGTCTCCATGTAGGAAAACTTTCTCCTAATTTCTGTAATGTAAATTATCCAAAGAGTCTAAAATAATTGATAGTTTTAGGGAATTAAATCATGTCATCAGGAAAAATCCTATTTTTCTTAAATCTAATGAAATTATTTAATATAGCAAATGTATTGCTATACCAATTAAAAATAATTTGGGAAGGAATATACTTATTTTAGGATAATTTTCAACAATGTTGCTTTTAAATACTATATTTTTGGTAATTCAAAAATAAATAACAAAGATTGTTATACCAGAATTTATAATGCATAATTCAGTGAAAGAAAGTCACTACCATATATCAGCAACTTTTAAAAACAAACATTTAGAATAACAGTATTGTCCTCACTACTAATGTTAAACATTATGAATAATGACAGAACTCCGGTTCAGTGAATAGATTCATGTTCAGGGATGGAATTTATGAGGAAAACTGAAGAAGTCAAGCAATTAGACTTTGAATTTGCACCATCTATTACTCTTTTGTTGATGTTGTTTACTTTAGTCATTTCAGTTGTGTTTAACTCTGTGACCCCATCTTTGGGGAAAGAAATTGAGGTAATTTTGTCTTTTTCTTCTCCAGCTCATTTTTTTTTTTTTGTGAGGCAATTGGGGTTAAGTGACTTGCCCAGGGTCACACAGCTAGTAAGTGTCAAGTGACTGCAGTCAGATTTAACTCAGGTCCACTTGAATTCAGGGCCCATGTTCAATCCACTGCACCACCTAGCTGCCCCTCCAGCTCATTTTATAGATGAAGAAACTGATGCAAACAGAGTTAAGTGACTTAAACCAATCATAACAATCTTCCCTTGGTTACTACCTATGAATAAGATGCTAATAGTAGTTGTAGTAGTGCTGCAGGTTGTAGTAGTCATATAGTAGTCATCATATTAATATTTCCCTTTCTAAAGGTTGTACAGATAGTCCATTTCTGAGGTCAGATTTGAAGTCAGGAAGATGACTTCAGGCCTAGTGCTCTATCTACTCTACCACTTCGTCCTTATATTTTTTCACTCTCCAAGCAGATCAACTTCCAGGTAGCCATGCCTTTTCCCCCACTTTGCTGCCTCTTAGGATATTCCCTATGCATCTTTTTATTTCATCAATACCAATGTACCTATTAATATCTAGACATCCTGCTGTTGAGAGGGATTTACCAGAAAACAATTAAAGAAATGTTAGAGAAAACTTTCAATTCATATGTAAATACAAATATATTTTCTAAGCTAGCAACACAGTTCAAGAAATGTATATTTTATCTACTCTAGCATTTAAAAAATCATAGTTTTTTAAAATTGAAAGGACCCTAGAAATATTTTAGTCACGTGCACTCATTTTACAAATAAAGAAACTGAGACTGAGCAAGGTTGTTTATTATTGCATAAATATTTTCATCAAAGTCACATAGTAAATGACAGAACTGTGATTCAAACTTGGGTCCCTTGACTTAAGAGGTCTTTCTACAAAAATTTTTCTCTTCAAATAAAATAAGCCCACATGTAGACACAATGTGGTGATAATTTGGAGCCATTTTCCAATGGTCTGTAGTAGCATGAGAGACTCACTATCAGACTAAGAAAGTGGAAGATGAATCATGAGCAATTTACCATAACATCTGGGAAATATTCATAAAACTAAAGATGATTTGTGAACTAGGATTACTAGTTGGACCTCCAAAAAAGAATAAATGGCCAATGCATAGAATAAGGATCGATCAGGTCCAGTCCACTCTAATTCAATTCAATTGAATGTAATCCAATAAAATGTATTAAGGGCTTAGTATGTATAAAGTAGACTGGGGCAGTGAGGTAGCACAATGGATAGAGTATCAGCACAAAGTCAGAAAAATTCATCTTTATGAGTTCAAATCTGGCCTCAGAACTTTAATAACTGTATGACCTTAAGCAAGTTGCTAAGCCCTTTTTGCCTTGGTTCCTCATCTATAAAATGAGTTGGACACAACTGAAACAATTAACAGTTACAAAAACTGTAAAAAGCATTGTGCTAACAAAGTATTAGAATTACAAAGATAAAAACAAAAACAAAAACAAAAAAACAGTCCCTACTCACAAGGAGCATACATTCTAACTCTGGAGACATCAAAGTGTAAAAATAATGAAAAGAAACCTGGCATTAGAGTCAGAAAGACCTGGAATAATATGTCACCACTTACACATACTAGCTGTGTGACCCAGGGCAAATGCCTTAATCATTGTTTGCCTCAGTTTTCTGAACTGTAAAGTGACAATAAAAATACCTTGCAGGATTGTTGTGAGGGTAAAATAAGATATTTGTTAAATGCTTAGCACAATGTCTAAGATGTAGGTAGTATATTAATTCTACCTATTATTGTTGTTGTTGCTACGTAACTACTGAGTTCTGTGGACAAATCTTACTTAATATGTATAAATTGTGTAATTCTTTCTAGTATGCATTGTTAGAGGGAGCTTCCTTACCAAAAGTTTCCTATACCAATGAAATCACTGTCTCAGGGAAAAAACAGATATTCTCATCCAATGATGAAATTATTTGATAAAAACTATGTAGAGAGCAAAAGAACAAACACTATAAAGAAAAAGTGTATTCTCAGAGAAATAAATTATAAAGTCCTCAGTGACAGTGACTGAATCATATTTATATTAATGTTATCCTAAATACCTAGCAGAGTATTTTCCACAAAGTAGAAGTTGTATAAATATTAGCTGGAAAAATAAATCGCTATGGATACAATTAATGATATTTTTTTCTTCCCAAATTACAAAGCCAGTGAATAACTAGAATATAATAGCAAGACTATTTGAAACATGTAATGACATGGTGCCTTATTCAGTGGTCATACTTCCAGTAACCTGAAACATTTGGGAATAAAGCCATAAACCTGAAGCTAATACAAATAGTTTCTAAGCAGCAAGGAAAGTTGAAATACTTTAATAAAAGAAGAAAATTTATCTCTTTATATGTAGATGGATTGATTAGGTTTTATATGTGAAATTAAGGATTCTGACTTGAGAAGCTTGGTCTTCAGGTTCCCTCTGAAAACTTTCAGCTACGGGGCAAGAGAGTGCTGGAAGTGGATCCACTGAGAAGTGAAAGCTGACAAGCAAAACAATTTCCAGCCACTTTGGTAGACCCTAAACAAGGGGTTCTTAATTTGGGAGTTTTGGATAGATATAAGGGGGTCCATGAGAGTGAAAGGGAAAAAATGCCTCTTTATTGTCACTGATCTCTAACTCAAATTTAGCATTTCCTTCAATTATCTAAAAATATAATTACCTTGTATTTACTTATATGCAGACATAGGGCATACCCTGGAAATTCTTGGAAGGGAATTTTGTTCCTATATGTAGAGCAAAGCCATGGACAGTTGGGGATTCATAAATGCTTGCTTAATCAAAATGAGTTGAATTAATTATGACTAAATCATTAAGAAAAAATGAAGCCAATCAGTCAATCAGAATTTATTAAGCACCTTCTTCTGTCAGGTAATTCGCTAAGCACTGGACATACAAAGAAAGAAAAACAAAACAAAACAAATGATCTTAGGTCTCAAGGAGCTCATAGCATATAATGTGAAAACAACTATGTACAAATATGATATAGATAGGTGATATAGATAATATAGATATAGGTATAGGTATAGATACAGAATGAATTAGAAGTAGCCTCAGAGGGAAGATGCTAAGACAAAGTACTGGAAAAGACTTCTTACAGAAGCTATGAATAGCTGAGACTTAAAGGAAGCCAGCAGTGAAGGTAAAAGGTAGAAATGAAGAATGAGACTATTCCAGGTGTAGGCAATAGTGAAAGTAAGTGTATTCTGCTTATTAAAAAGGGAAATATATAACATATTGGAGAAATACTCACATTAGCAAGCTGGGAAAATGCACAATAATGCTTAAATTTAAGTAATTTTAAAATTTCACAAATCCAGGAAGCTATGGCAATCCTCAATAATGTTTAACAAATCTGACACATGTATTTGTGTAAGTTCCCTCTAGCTAACATATGACAATGGTAGTTTTTATGCACCATTGGAAGGGTACACATGTTTAGCCAAGGTGATAATCATCAAACAGAAATTCTATCTAGGCAAGGTTACTCTTTTTTTTTTTCTAGAATTATTTTTCCATTAGTCTCAAGAGATCTGAACAAATGAGCAAACCAGTTCTTTTTCCAATCAGGATAAGGGAAAGTCACTTGAAATTTACCATTTGTTTGAGTGAGAATTATGAAAAAAAATACCTAGTCACCACCAATTGACTTATAATTACAGAAGGAGTTAGAAGACTAGAACAGCAAACCATTGCCATCTTTTCTCATAAGTAAAAATGATAATGTAGGATTGGCTGTCAGAAGTTCATACAGTTATTCTCCCAATTGTAGAAGAACTCTCTTAGATAAACAAAGATTATCTTTATTAAAATTGTGCAATCCATTAGAATTCTGAAGCAGCCATTTAAAAAAACATAGTAGAAATCTGTTTGAAATAATTGCATAGAGATTCCTAAGAAGATCATATATGCAATAATCAAGAAACGCTTCATTAAAAAAGAATACAAAACCCATAAGCTTTTTACTTAACCTCATTTATCTTTATTTCTTAGCCTCTACTAGGTGCTCACACTTATGTCATCCAATATGTCCTGCCTCTAGCTAGTGTACACACAAAAAATCTACATAGATAATTTGGATAAAAATCATAGAGATCAACGTGAAATATCAGCTAATTCAAACATCTCATTGAACAGCCGAGGAACTAAAGCCTAAAAGGTGAAGTGATTTATTGTAGGTCACACAGATAAAGTAGTAAGGACTATAGCCATTTTTATGGCCAAAGGCTTTTTACCATTATATCACTCTCTTCATACCACATTGCTATAGTGCAAAATTACACTGATTCTACAATGTGACTGATAACCAATGCAATGAATGGAAGTAATACAAAGAAACATTAATCAATTGCAAATACTACAGTACAGATAAATACTTTTGATAAGGTGCCTCACTATTCAATCACAATTTGTTAACCATGATAATATAACACTATTCACATACATAATATATATTGAATTATTTTACCTGTTCTTTGACTGATGCAAGAATTGCAGAAGTTGTCTCAGTTTCAGATCCATCCCCATTGGATGTATTCAACACCGGGCTCAGTGAACTAGTCTTTTCTGAAGATGAAGGCTGGTCTGGAACAGGCATAGCTCCTACAATTAAAAATAAAAATGTCATCAGTGAATGTTATTAATAGAAAAAGCTAAATTAATTTTTAGAAAAGCATAATTTACTGGTAAGTTTTAATTGTCCTGATGGAGAAAGAAAGCTACATGATAGACAGGAAACACTTTAAGGAATGAACAATGAAATAGAATGAATTCTCTTTCATCAAGCCTATGCAGAAATTTCAACTCACACATTTACTATTTGTTTAGTCCTCAAGGTTTGTATGTACTGCTGGAAGGAAAAGGGGAGTGAAGCAATTATACAATGAATAGTAAAAGAAAAGATGGAGTAAAAATGGGCAAAGAGGAAGAGGGAAGAAAGAGGAAAGCAAGGAGAAATACTAAGGAAAGACATTTGCACACACTATAAAGATTTAAAATTGCAAGGAAAAAAAAAACTAGAGCATAACTATAATCCCATCACATCTCAATCCCTAACTAAAAAAATTGTTATTTGGTCTTTAGCTGGAAAGTTACCTGTAATACATATTTATCTTGACCAAACTCAAACAGATGATACCAGAAAGATCCATAAATCAATAAGTACTTTTTTGGTATATGTTAAAATATGCTCAATTTCCTTTTGTGATATTATTCAGAATGTTCCATGAATAGCACATTCTGATTCTTTTCTAGAATAAAATATTCATGAGAAAAAGGCATAAGGCTTCTCTGTAATCTGAAAGTTGCTGACCTCTCTTATTCTTTATTTCATATACCTGTTTCATATACTCATTGTATTTCTTAACATCATAACCTATTTTCCCCTTTGCATAAAATTCACTAAGTAGCATAGCATTTGATGATTTAATTTGAAGACTTGGATCTGCTATCCTGGTGAGGGAAGTTCCTACAATATGTAGGAGCATTCAAACTGACTTGCCTCCTGATGTGATCCCCCCACTTGACTCTCCACCAGTGATGACTAAGTCTGTATTCTATAAGAGATGTAGCCTTTTTATGTCAGTCACACAGATCTTGTTTCATGCTAACAAATTTGGATTTTATCTTAGGAGCAATAAAAAAATTATCAAAGATTATTTAACAGAAGAATGATTTGGTTAAATGCAATAACCAAATGTAATAACCAAAAATTGCTCCAGATGATCATAATGAAAGATGCTACCTACTTTCCATCAGAAATGAAGTCAGAGTACAGACTGGTACTTTTTTTTTGTTTGTGTTTGTGTTTTTTTTTATTTTTGCACATTACCAATGAAAAATTTGTGGGTTTTTTTTAATCCATGAATGTTGGTTACAAGCCTTTTCTTTTTCTTTTTTTAAAATTTATTTTCAATGAAGGAGGGGGATGAAAGGGACAGAAAATAGATTTTTGCTAATTGAAAAAATTAAATCTGAAAGCAAGAGAAAAAATAGACATTGTTAAAAGAACAGAAGTTAGTAACTAGGAATTTAGCTAAGAACATCAAAGCCTAGGGAGCTGGCAAGAACAAAAACCAAAACACAGGCTGAGTCAGAAATAGGACAAGACATGAGAAGCTACCCCAAAATAGAAAGGTGATGGAAATACCAGTTACTGATATTTCCAAAGGATTGCATGATGTAGTAGAACTCCACTGGATTTTGAATCAAACAACCTAGATTAAAATGCCAGCTTTCCTGCTTAATATCTCTGTGACTATGGGCAAGGCAATGAATTAAGCTTTCTGTGCCTCTATAGGCAAACCCATTAAATATAAACCTTGAACTAAGTGTTCTCTAAGATTGCTCCCCATTCTAAGTCCTATTATCTTAAATAGTAAAAAACAAAACAAAACAACCCCCCCCAAAAAAAAACCCAACAAACCAGTAATTCATATCAAGGACAACTATAGTACTAAGAGTTGCCAATTTTTTTTCTTTTTGAAAGAATTCAATCACGAGTCCTTATTTACACGGGCATCTGGTTCAATCTATCAATGAACAAATATTTCATTCAGTTACTCCTTTGTGTCAAGCATTGGGGATAATACAAAGCTAAAAATAAAGTATGCCTATCCTCAAGGAGACTATATTCTGCTGTGAAAGACAAATAAAAAAAGTTTATATTAAACAAACAAAAAGTAGATTTATGGGGGAAAAGGCATACAAAGCTAAAAGGATCAGGAACGATTTCTTTCAGAAGACGGTATTTCAGCATGGTTTTGAAGGAAACAAGGGGTTTAACAACCTTACAGGCATAGTAGAAGTGCATTCTAGGAATGGAGGAGAGCCAGTACAATGGATTAGAGATGGAATTTCCTCTCTTAGGAAGCAAAAATTTCAATGTGACTGGACAATAGAATAAAGAAAAGGGAGTAGCACATAATAAGATTGGAAAGGTATGTTGAGGTCAAGTTAAGGAATTCAAAAGCCAAATAATAGGTCTCTAATTTGAAGCTAGAGGCAATAAGGAGTTTGATGAGTATGGGAGTAACATGGTTAGAGCCTGTCCTTTAAGATCTCTTTGAAATACTTATATGCAAAAAAAATTAAGAAGGGAGAGATTTTCCCATTAGGTATTCTTCACATCTCACCTGGACTGATGTGAAGAATACCTAATGGGAACTAGGAATGAGATGGTACATGTCTTGGTTCTTGTTTCAACACTATGGTTAACTTGAGGCAGAGTCTTTCTTTTCTTCCACAATATATTATGGACACTGGAGTTATCCCTGAAGCTGAATCCCTATGCCTAGGTCCTCATTTCACATTACCAAACTTTGCTAGGATCAGCTTGGCTGAATTTACAACTATTATGATTTTTTGTGGGCTTTTTTGCCAGATTTTTATTCATCACACTTTTGTTAAAAGATCTGTGTGTTGTACATTGGTGGATATTATTGCCTATACCTAAACTTTCTGCCTCTTGTCATATTTTTTCAACAGCTGATTTTAATCATGAAAAGTGTATATAGATATTTTCTGGATGCCTTTTTATGGATTTTCCTGTCCATAAAAGGTTCAACTTTCCATGTCCTGTCTCACTTCCTCTTACTGCTAGCATCAGGGGCCATCACTAATCACTTTCCTGCTGAGTTTTTCTAATCTCTATGTCTAATCTCTCTAATCTTCAGTTTTGTCCATCTGCTTCTAATGAAGTCTACTATTGTCAATTTTATTTTTAACTTAATATAAGCTTTGTGCATGCTACATGACTTAAACGGCAACTATGACAACAAACAATTAATAGTAATTAGTCAATATTTTACAGCTAGACAAAATTAGAAGGGCTTCATTGCAGAGATCATTATATTGTCTGAAATCCATGATGAGAAATATGACAGTCCTATTTTCCAACTGAAAATAGTATCCTATCAGTCATTAGGCTTAATTTTAGAATAAATTACTTATAATATCCATAATGAGAAATAGACTTAGAATAAAAAATTCAATGAAAACATCTACATGTCAGAATTAGGGACACAATATTAAGAAGAGAATTATAAGTTAGGAGCTCAATGCCTTTAAGGAGTTGCATGCAAAAATATAAGAAACTCAGGAAAATGGTAATCATACAAGTTTATACAATGATTACCTGGTTAGTTCAATGTAACACTATTATAACTCAAATAGTCAATTCAAGGGTTCAACATGAAAATAGATAAAAATATCTTTTTAATAACACATGTAGATATAACAAGATATAAATCTAACAACTGTTTAAGTGGGAGGCATTTACTTCTAAATGACTTTTGTTCTAAGACCAGTGTTCTACAATCATATTAATTCAGTTCCTCCTTTTTAAACTATCACAACCATCACAAGACATGGCTAGACCAGTGCTAAGTAACCTTTGATTTTGCTTAGTACTATTTCCAGGTAAGTGTTATTATGATGAAAAAGAATAATCCTTTGAACACAAGGGAAAGCAGACTTATAAAGTTTAATACCTATTCTTATCAAAGAAGCATTTTATTCTTTATATTTTGTATATCCATTTTTTCCAAGATAACAATTCACTAAAGCCCAATTTCAATGTTTCATTACGGTGGAAAGGTCACCATGTATTCTCAAAGATTATGCCAATGAAACTTAAGAGATAGAAAAGCCCATTAAACTCTAGATATGTTTAAATTGTCTTCACCTTTGATGGTAAAGCATTGAGAAGTTTTACAATGTGCAATAATTATGCTAGTATTAACTTGGTATCTATTATTCCTTTGTCACTGTAAGATAAACTGAGTTTCCAGTCATCTCCATTCCTTTTTTTTTTTTTTTGCAGGGCAATGGGGTTTAAGTGACTTGACCAGGGTCACACAGCTAGTAAGTGTCTGAGGTTGGGTTTGAACTCAGGTCCTCCTGAATCCAAGGCTAGTGCCTTATCCATTACGCCACCTAGCTGCCCCCCATCTCCATTCCTTGAAGGATGTGTCCCCAAACTTTGTCTTGATAATTTTCAGATATCTTTTCCTACTCTTCATGGTTTCCAAAGTTCTGCACGTTTATCAGAATAAAGTCATCTGGGAGAAAATTCTCTGACATTGAACTGTAAAAAGTAATACAGTAAATTATAATGACTTGTGTTATCTTGGACTTGAGAAAAATGCAATTCCTAGTTGTTGACTTCCAGAATTAAATATTTTTCTCATTTGCTGGCAATGTGCTGCATTAAGAAAATATATCTCCATTTATGATTTATCTTTTGATACCAAAAACAACGCAAAAAAGAATGCCAAAAGGAAATCCTGTTTTTACTTCATTATCTAAAAGAATATGATATCTGTGTTCTTAAATCTGTCTGTTAGTATTTCATACTAATAATAACTGAATGGTTTTGGCCACCAAAAATGAGAAAGTATCTTTTGCATTATGGCTTCACAATAGGATGTATGATGTCTAGGCAGAGAACTGACCTCAGAGCCAGAAGACCTGAGCTTCATGTTCTCTGTCACAGACCACTTAGTTATTTGGGGCAAGTTGCTCAAACTCAGTGTTCTAAGTTGCCAAGAAGGTGATGACTTACTTTTCTGTACCAATGAAATCACTGGTCCAATGTCCATTCTTTATCCTACTCTCATTACACAACTCACACTCTTTTCACTATATTATTCTTTCTCTTTTGAATGCCAAATCCAGGGGACTACCTCTTTGATGACGTGCCTATTCCTGCCAAACCCACAAACTCTTGAGTGTAACTGGAAGCTAAAAATAATCCTACCACCAATCATTTTATCTCTCTTCCATCTTTAATCTTTCCTTTATATATTGGTGACCTCAACTTCTAATGGTCATAGCTTTATTACTCTAAAAATAAAATAAGCCCTTCATTCTTAAACCTTTAGTTTAAGGAACACCAGGAAAAGGAGTTTTTTCTTCCATACTAGTGAATCCAAGGGTCCATTCTGCATTCTTATACTATATCCCTTAGTAATTTAGAAATAGTGTCGCCTTTGATTAGGACCACTGACTTAAACTCTATCATATCTAGATGATTGGTATTGGTTCTATACTTGACAAAAAAAATTACAAAGTTACAAAATTTAAAATAAACTTTTTTCTCACAGTCTGAACCATCACAATATATTTATGGTTATTAATTATTTTTTTAATCAAAAGCATGAAATTTTCTGAAGTCTCTCTATTTCATTCCCCCAATTCTTGATGATTGTGAAGATTTTCACTTTCCATGAGCTAAGGAAAGTCATTCTCCTTTGCCTAAATTTTGAATGTATCTTCTTAAATAAACTTTTTCAAATGGATAAAAACAAATAAAAGTCTTTAGTCCATATGTTACCCATCTTAAAAAAAAGTTTTATTTTTTGAAAAATTTCTCAAACTTTGATTTTTATTTTCAAAAGAAAGCTACAGGAGGTCCTAAGTTCAAATCCAAACTCAGACACTTTACACTTACTAGCTGTGTGAGCATGAGCAAGTCATTTAACCCTCATTGCCCTGCAAAAACAAATAAACAAAACCTAGAAAAAAAGAAAACAAAACAAAAAACACAAAAGGAAGCTACAGAAATGTCAAATGCCTCTGAGATCTAAAATTATCATCATAAAGTAATAATAAAAGATAAGCCATTTAGTCGTTGATTAAATAATCTACCAGTTAGAAAATATTGTGCTTCTCATTAGAAGAAAACAAGGGGACATTATAGATGCATTCAAATATCATTAACTGATGTTATTTGGAAGAGGGATTCACAGTGCCTTCTGACTCCAAAGTGATAAAAATATAGAAGGAATGAGTGGAAGGTAAACATTGCAAATTTTGACTTGATATAGGGAAAAAATCATCAAAGAAGTAGAAAAAAGAAGAATGGGCTCCATTGATATTGGTGGTTTTCCATTCATCTGAAGTGCTCAAATAAGGACTAGGCAGTTAGATGGCACAGTGGATAGGGTGCTGGCACTGGAGTTAGAACAAGATACTTCTTAGCTGTGTGACTCTGGGCAAGTCACTTAACTCGGTTTGTATTAATTCCTCATCTGTAAAATGTGATGGAGAAGGAAATGGCAAACAACTCCAGTATCTTTGTCAAGAAAACTCCAAATAGGGTCATGAAAAGTCAGACATGACTATAATGACTGATCAAGAACAATGACAATAGCCCCTGTTTAGGTCTGTGGTAGGCAGGATCAATACTTTTTTTTCTTTCCCCCAGATACAGATTTGATTTGATGTTCTAAGAAGCTTCTCAAATAAAATCATATGATTACATAACTTGTGTATGTTGTTGTTCAGTCATTTCTGTCATGTCCAATGTTAAAGATCATCTCACTCAAAGTCCTTCTTATTTTTTAGAGATAAAGAAATTTACTCTCCAAAAGTTTAAATAACTTGACCAAGGTTTTAAAATTAGTTTTTGGCAAAAGCTGAGACTTTCCAACAACACCAACTCCAACTTTTTCACTTATACCTTTCCTCTATTAATTATTATTTATAAATTGGCTTTGCTCTGTATTTTGTGAAATACATTTATAAAAATTCGCCTTCCACTGGTATTGTTCTTGAAATTTGACTTGAAGTTGTATTTTATTTTGAACCTAGATACTAATAAATTGGGCACCTAGGTGGCCAGTCTCTTATATTTATAAATTCTTTGGTTTTATATTTATGATCTCTTTGAAATGTGTAGTCAAAGAATAAGATGATATATAACTGTAACAACTTAATGAACTATTTTCCCTACGAGCTCCACTTTAACTTTACCTTGGAAATATTAGGATTTCCTCCACAGTGCCTGGAGCCATGCTCATCACAGTGCTGGATAAGCACTTTCAGGATGATAGGGCAGAAATATTCAAACTAATTCATTTTGGTAATTCTACTAATAGCAAAATGCTGTCTATTTCTACTCAACTTACACAATGATTATATTTAAATGAACATAGTTCTGTCAAAAGTTGGTGATCTCAGCAATACTAAGTTGGAAACCCCATCTTTATTAACATAAAAATGATTTAGTCATGGAAATAATGAGCCAATAAGTTGCTCCTAGTGCTAACTATAGACTTTGAGGCAGCTGAATAAATGACTGGGCTCTTTGAGATGCAAGGGCTTCCACTCTGACACCAGAGAGGGAAACACAAAGATTCTTGAATTCAGCACTCCCAGAGCTATGCATATGGAAAGAAAATAGGGGTTGGCTATGTAATTTAAATTTGAACTCTTGCTAAGTCTAAGATACTTCAGTTTGCTAAAGTCTCAACTGAAGATTTGCTCATTTTAGGCAGAATGATATTATTGAATATTCTAACACTATGCATGGAATCAACACAGAATATTTTATTCTTTTAGATTCTAAACTTGATGAGGGCAGGAACTGTATCCTGTTAAAACTTATCAGTGCCTAGCCTAACACTTTGAACATAAACACTTACTTATTAAAATGGAAAAAAAATATTTATATTATACATAACATTATTATTATATGTGATGTTTATTTACATAGAATGGTTATATCTATATATTTATATCCATAGCCCTTTATTCTTTGGAAGGGCTTAACTGTATTTTCTACAATATAGCAAAGTAGTTTCATGGGTATAATGCCTCTGAACCCAAATTTCCTCAGATGTTAAATGAGGGGATCCATGTACATGACCTCTAACGTTCACTTATAAAACGAACCTATAATTATAAGGTCTAGTTGTCACTGATAGAAACATAATCTAGGCAAGCTATTTGAAGCTATGTTTCTGACTTCATCTATCACCATCCTCAACTTAGTATTTCCAACAAATTATACATTTGCCATCTTATCTACTTAATCACTGCCTCATCCAAGGCAACTGGTAAAAAAAAATGTACTAAAGGTAGTTGATAACAATTTAACTGCTGTGAATGAACTACCCTGGCTGTCATAATATATAAAGCAGCAGGTTCAAAACAGACAGCCACACACTGGCCTGCAACATGTTCACAGTACTTTAAAATGTCCACTCAAATTAGGAGAATTTACCCTTCACAGGGACTCCTAATATGTAATGACTTACACTCTCTTCAGGCCCTAGACTTTCTCAACATATTTTTCACAGATGGTGCCAAGGGGAAAGTCAGAAGGAAAAATACACAAGTGAAATAAAAATCTGGAGATATTTTCCTTAGCCCATCC
Source organism: Dromiciops gliroides (assembly GCF_019393635.1). Taxonomy (NCBI): domain Eukaryota; kingdom Metazoa; phylum Chordata; class Mammalia; order Microbiotheria; family Microbiotheriidae; genus Dromiciops; species Dromiciops gliroides. The sequence continues at coordinate 354,363,379 of NC_057861.1, forward strand.
CAGCATGTAGGTTCTATATTAATGGTTTTCAGTTCTATTAAAAAAGCAATATTCTTTTTAATGTGGTGTTTTCCTTTTGCTTGGCAATTATCCAAACAAAATCTCGGTTGATTTTAAAAAATCGTCCAAGGGACAATCGGCAAGAGAAATAGAACTATTATTAATAAAGAAACAATGTGTTAAATATTGATTTTTATTGCTACTGCCAAGAAATGTTTAATGTTTCCTGCCACATAGTTAGCCAGATTTTTCAAGTGTCTAAATTATTTAATTTACTTAACTACCTTAGATATATACAGCTACTCATGTCTTAAAGGAAAAGCAAAAGAGAAAATTATCTTGTTGAGCATTCAAAACTAATTTTTAAGATTTATTTCAATTTCCTCATTAAGTTTGCAGGGTAATAAACATAGAATTACTTGCTCTATAGCTTATGGAATCACTTATTTTTATTTTATTATTATTTTATTATGTACATATATACACATATACATCATACATACATACATACATACATACATACATACATACATCTTTTGGGGTGGGGTGGGGCACTGGGGGTTAAGTGATTTGCCCAGGGTCACACAGCTAGTGAGGGTCTAGTATATGAGACTGGATCTGAACTCAGGTCATCCTGAATCCAGGGCCAGTGCTTTATCCACTGTGCCACCTAGATGCCCACCTAAGGAGATATTTCAAAACCTGATTTTGCTTTCTAGGATTAATGTTTATTTTCACTACTACTACTACTACTTTATTATTACTATTTTTATTATTATTATTATAACTAGGATTTATATAATGCCTTAAATTTTGCAAATCACTATATATACATATATATACAGATACACACAAATACATATATATGTATAATTTTAATTCCAAAATAATGCTGAGAAATGGGTGTTATTTTTATTTTCACTTTATTGATAAGGAAACTGAGGCAAGTAGATTTAAGGCTATAAAAAATTTAGCTAGTCATCCCTTTCCCTAGCAGAATGTCATTATAACTTCTAACAGTTGGCATAGTGAATGGAGACCTTAATTTGGAGTCAGATAGTGATGAATTCAACTCTCGTCTCAGACACTTAATAGCTGTATGATGCTGGGCAAACAAATTTACCTCTCTGAGCCTGTTTCGTAATCTTAAAAAATGGAATAGTAATATCACCTGCTTCCTAGGCTATTTTTAAGCATCAAATTAAATGAGATAATATATGCAAAGTACTTGGCAAACCTTATGTAAATATATAAAGGTTAGCTATTATGCAAATATGAATTATTGATGTTATGTGTAGATATTATTTGCTTTTGATGAATGGCTCTTGATGACCACTATGGTTGTGTTTCCTGTTGTTGTCAGGGATGTTTTATCTTGGATTTGCATTTTTAAAATGATTGATAAGACAGTCCTATCAATCAGCTCTAGGGACCAGAATACTTGAAGTTCTCTAACATAATAAGGGGAATCTATTTCATCCATACAAGTCTCCTTGGGGAAAACAAAGAAACAAACAAAAAACCCAATCAGACAAAGCAACAACAACAAAAACAACAACCAAAAAATAAACTCAACAGGTGCTTTTTTACATTTGGATTTATGATTTTAGTTCATGCCAGGTCATTGGTGAAATTTCATCCTTGTCATTTGTTTAACCTTTGAAAAAATCTACCGTTATCTAATGATGCCTGCTGCCAACTTTCTGTTGCAAGCATTAGTCATTTCCTGACAGTATCATTGCAAGAGTTTCTTGGCAGGCCTTCCCATTCATCTATTATGTGCTTACTCTCAATTCAGAATTCTCTAGCCAAGTCTCTTCAGCTCTGGATATTCCCATGTACTTGCAAGTATGGTCTGAATTAACTTCAAAAATCTGACATTAGCACAAGGTATAAAAATGGGGTGATTCAATTTCTTTTCCTTATGATACTACTAAGCCTATATTTTTTCAGTATTTAGCAAATAAGTATTATTTTAAAGGGAGTATCAGTAGTGGAAAGAAGATTAAATGAGAAGTTTTTAGTCCCTATTTCACAGCCTAGTAGCCATAGGCTTTCATATAAGATGGAAAAAGATTTCATATTTGGAGATATTTTTTCCACTGATGAAAACTACAAACATTTCGTCTCTTCTAATCCCATGCAGATTTTGTCTTTGTTGCCTCACAAATCATACACTGAGGATCATAACATGCTTGAGATCTTTCTCTTGCTCCTTTTGTATATTGCTGTGAGTAATTTACCATTCTCAGAGTCCATCTGTTATTTCCCATTGTTCTTACATTACTAGCCCTTTTCTTTGATAGCCATACAAATACCCAATAACATGTTAAAAATTTCTTGCTTATTATCATTGAAAATAGTGTACATTCTGCCTATACTCAATGCAGGTATGGGTATGTTATCAATTGTTTTCTGGGTTACTCATATTTTCTCATTCTTCTGATAATATCATGTTTGATGATTTGTAATTCAACGATAATGATAACTATCATTTATATAAAATATGTTAATTCAATTCCCACAACAACCCTATGAGATAGGTACTATTATTGTAACCAATTTACAGATAAGGAAAATGAATCTGACAGGGTAAGTGACTTGCTCAAGGTCATATAACTAGTAGTGTCTAAGTGTATAAGGCAGAATTTGAATTCAGATCTTTCTGATTCCAAGTCCAGCCATCTATTCATTGAGCCACAGTTTCTTCTACATATGAGGGCAAAAATGTTGTTAGAGAAATAGGTTTTTATATCAATGGACAATTGAGAATCATTCAAAACACTGAATAATTTATCATATGAAATGAAATCCTATCCTCCTCCATTCAATTCTATGCTGAACATATTTATCTGAAATATTTGTCCAAGATATACATAATGATCAGATAACTTGACAGAGCTGCCCTGCATAGCTGTATATCATAAACAGCACATAGATCTTTTCATCTTTGTTTTTCCAGCATTAATCTTGTTAGACAACTTGCTCTCACATTACAGTGAGAATTACTGATTCCACTTTATTGTGTTTTGGGGCTTGATGTCATTTGTACAATGCCATGCAGGAAAAAGAACATGTGGAAAATCTGGCCCATCATTAGAAAACATTTTTGGACCTTTACTTTCTCAGGAAATTTTCCCCGACAATGACAAACCATTTTCACAAACATATACCATTTATTGCTTCTTTTGATCTCAATACTCAGTAAATTATTAGTTACCTTTGAAGGCATTTCTTTTACTAACAATAATAAATATTTTTATTTTAAGTTTTTACTTCCAAAGTCTATCCCTTCTTCCCTCCCTCCCCTGCCCCTTCCCTGAGGCAGTAAGCAATCAGATGGAGGTTTTACATGTGCAATTGTATAAAACATTAACATATTAGTATTTTGTAAAGAAAGTGAAAACTAGCATGCTTCAATCAGTATCAGTCCTTTCTCTAGAGGTGGATAGTATGCTTCATCATTAGTCCTTTGGGATTGTCTTGGATAATTGTATTGCTGAGATTCGTTGTCATTCATAGTTCTTCATCAAACAGCATTGCTGTCACTGTGCACAACATTCTCCTGGTTCTGCTCACTCCACCATGCATCAATTCATATAAGTTTTTCCACGCCTTTCTGATCCTGTTTCTTATTTCTTATAGCACAATGATATTCCATTATATAACATAGCTTGTTTAGCCATTCCTCAACTGATGGGCATTCCTTTGATTTCCAATTCTTAGCCAACACAAAAAGAGTTGCTATAAATATCTTTGTACACACAGATCTTTTTCTCTTTTTGGCAATGTCTTTAGGATATAAACCTAAAGGTGGTATTGCTGGAACAAAGGATATGCATAGTTCTATATCCCTTTGGGCATACTTTGAAATTGGTATCCAGAATGGTTGGATCTTCTCACAACCCCACCAACAGTGCATTAGCATTCTAGTTTTCCCACATCCCCTTCCACATCTATTATTTTCCTTTTTTGTTATATTTGCCACTATGATAGGTATGAGATGATACCTAAGAGTTTTTTAAAATTTGCATTTCTCTGGTAAATGGTGATCTAGAGTATTTTGTTTCATATGACTAGATAGCATTGATTTCTTTGTCTCAAAACTGCCTGTACATATCCTTTGACCATTTATGAATTGGACTTTGAAGGCATTTCTATTACAGAAAAAAAAAAACTTGTAAAAGGGACACTTGGTATGAAAAGTGTTTTTTGCATTTCACTAGGTTCCATGGAGTCAAAGGTTCCCAGGAAAACAGTAAACATATAAGGACTTTATATTTGTTAAGTATCACTCATGTGAATATGAAGGTGTGGTATGATGAACAAAATCACCCACAAAAGTATTATTCTCTTATGATGTTTTATCAAGAGTATCTTCTCTGTGTACAAACACTATTTCCTCTAAGATTTTATAGCAATGAGAAATCTAGTATATAAATGAATATTTTCTAATTGCTCATTGTCTTTATCTGTCTCTGTGTCTGTGGCCAAACACTGCCTACAGTCTTTTCCATTCTTTTGGAATCTTTCCTTCTTCCAAATGCCTAAAATACAACCTGTATTCCATTGAAATTGTGATGCTTCTAGAACATTTCTTCCGTCTTTATTTGTTTAGGTCCAAGCTACTCTTCCCAAAATCATCCTATTAACTTCTATTGACACTTGGTGACACAGTACAGAAGATATTGACTGAGTGGTAACTGTATTATCATTACTGATGAAAATGATCCCATTCAGGGGAATGAGTGCTAGATTTGGAACCAGAGGATTTTGTGCAAAGCCAAACAATTCATTTATTGCATAGATAATCTTGGGCAATGCTTTTGAGACAATCAGGATTGGCTAAATATCCAAAGCTTTCTTTGTTTTTTTTTTCTCCTCAGGGCGATGATCAGTTTTCTCTCGAATAATAATACTTATAACCCTCTATCTAACTTGGAGCTTTTGTTTTTTCTACCAATGAGCTTGACTCTAAACCAAAGCTGCTCTTGGACTATATTTTTCCACTTGCAATGGAGATTAGTTGTTTGCTTTTTTTTTTTTTTGTAGTTGGTGTTTTGTTTGTTTTTTGGTCTTTTGGCTTTTTTTAGTGATTGAGGTTTTGTGAATAACTCAAAATTCATCTTGTGATTATTATTTTCATTAAACTTCTTAGGACATAATAGTATTTAGAATAAGTGTAGCTATTTCCCATTTCTTGAATTAGCAACTGGTTTAAATAGACCAGGCTTAAACAACCACAATCATACACCTTTTCCTTTACTTGTCCTTTCATTTCAGTCATGTCTACCTCTTCATGACCCCATTTGGGGTTTTCTTGGCAAAGATACTGCAGTGTTTTACCATTTCCATCTCTAACTCATTTTACAGAGGAAGAAACTGAAGAAAACAGGATTATGTGACTTGCCCAGGGTCACATAGACAGTAAGTGCTGAGACAGGATTTGAAATCAGGTATTCCTAACTTCAGGCCCTGTGCTGTATTCACTGCACCACTCCTCTACTTACCCTTCTGATCTGGGGCTAACCCTAAGAACCTAATAGTCTGAATACACATTGGCAGTTAATTGTGAAACGATGGTTATGTCTCTGCAACTAGTTGTTTCCTCTTTTTTGTGGAGGAGAATACATTCAACTTATGTTTTCTGGTAGTGGAGATATTATTCAGTGATCTCCAAGTAGAATACTTTTTGGCATACTTCATGAAGAAAGTATTCATGATAGATATAAGCTTTCTGAGCACTTTAAAAGTTATTAGTAATTTCCATTATTTGATTTTAGCTCTCCTTTCCAAAGTTGTATTTATCATCCTTTCCTGCACATGTATCAGCTTTCACACAGTGAGAAAATCAATTTTCTTAAGGAACAGATTTACATATGTGTCTCTTATGCTCATCCTCTCTCCCCCAATAAACAAACAAAATGTAGCTTCCTATGACCATTAAAATAGCATCTAAATTCCACAGCCTGCATTTATCATTCTCCACAATTACCTCCAATGTTCCTTTTAAGTTTTATGCCACCTGACTCCCCACCTTCTTTCATTTAGCAGTCCAGACAAACTGGCTAAGTAACTGATCTAAGAAAGCATTCCATTTCTAGCCTCTGTGTAATGTTACAAGTTATTCATTTTACCTGGAATGCACTCTGCCTTCTCATCTCTGCTTTTCAGGATCCTTATCTGCCTTCAAAGTTGAGCTCAGGTGACACATCTTCTGTGGAACCTGATCTATACCTTCCATCCCCATTCAAGCTGAAACTCCTTTAAAGTATTACTAGATTAATTTCGCTCAATATCTCCATTGGTCGTATCATTATGCTTTTGGCTTTATACTTATCAGAATGCATATTATGTTTTCTACTTTCACTAGAATGTTCATTCATTGAGGAAAGGAGCAGTTGCATTTTTTTCTGTGTATCACTGGTGCTCAATAAAGCACCTTGAACTTTGCAGATTCTTGAATAATGCTTGTTGAATTGATTTGATCCTGGGGATTCCTTTATAATTCATTCTACAGTTCTTCATACCGACTCATTATATTTGTGATGAAAATATCAATATAGATGTTGCTTAATTTCTCAAGTAGATTGATATTTTGATGTTTTGGGATAGAGAATGGCCATGAAAGGTACTACTAATGAATTAACATTTAAATAGTTGAAGAAGTATGAGCCTTACAACCTTCTAGTCCTTTTTCTGGCACAGTGTTATCATCACTGCAAAAGAAGAAGGGGGCAAGTAACATTGGGAGCCATTTGTTCATTCTTGTATGTTTCATGGGTAGCTATGACAAAAATATTGGTGTCCTTTAAATTTCTGAAACTATAGCTAGGATTGCCATCAGACAACAAATATGACATCTATCACCAGGTTTGTACCAGTGCCCCATTTGGTTTCATAATGTTCTGATGAACAGGATTCAAGGGGCTAGGTTTACCTATATGGCATCACTGACTTAGGGACCTAGAAGTTTCATTGACTGTAATCTATATCTGAAAAAAGATGTCTTCTACAATATCCCCCAAATTTTTCTTTCACACTTTGCATAACAAACTGAAATGAAGATGAAGCCAAAAGGCAAAAAAGAGGCTCATGGTGGTCATGAAAGTCCTCCAACATGTGACAAATAAAGAATTATATAAGGTGTCATTATAAATTATAATAATTATAATTGTAATTATAAAAGGATATAATTCTTTTAGACACTTTTAAAATAGAACTATAATTTTATCAGAGTATGACACGCCAGAAACATTTCAAATGAAGACTTGGAATTCATCTGCAACTTGTAGTCTTAGAGATTTATCTGGGGGCACAAAGAACTAAAGTGATGGTTCATGGTAATGCAACCATTACCTGTCAAAAGCAGAAACTGATTCTAAGTCTTCCTGATCCAAATGTTAGCTTTCTATGCACTTCACCATGCTAAACAAGTAGCCTAGTAAGAAATTTAAAACTAAACAAGTTATCCATAATTTATGTTAACTGGTAAAATATAAAGCCAACATTCCAATTGTATAGCAATTAGAAAATGTAACTTACTGAAATATGATATTTAGCAATATCAGAAGGTGGAAAAAGAGACCCCAAATTCTGTTTGATCTAAAATACCCCTTTAAAATTAGGATTTATGAATGTTCATGATGTTTTTCCATGAATGTTTTAGAATTAGCATATACACAACAAGAATTAGCTTATACATGAGGTATACAGAACATCTTCAGGGGAAATAAAATGTTAAAAATAGGAACACAGCCTTTAGTTATCTTAGAGATGTACGACATTTGCTTTGATAGAATTTTATAATTTTGAGATTTAGGCAGCTTCTTATTTTTGCCCTGATGTAAATTTTATTTCTAAAGAAAAGCACTATATTGATTCTCTACCAATGATGTACAAAATGTTTTTTTAATTGCTTTTCTATGAATGTGCACACAGATACACAGATAAACACCCATTCATGTAACATGGTAAGAACTGGCAAAATTAGCACTTTAAATTAGTTCCATGTTTTGGAGAAAAGGATATTTAAGCAAATTAAAGGATTGACATAGAAATGTGTGCTTACATAAACACATACACCCGAAAATATATATGTGTATACATGTGTGCATATAGGCACATACATATTCATGGTTATAAATAAGCTCAGATGTATGCATGTATATGAACATATATATGTTTTCTCAAGCTTAAAACTACACAAAACTTTTGCACTGAGTACATATATATATATATGCACACATATCTGTGTGTATGCATATATGTCTACATATATGTTTGTGTTAGAGTTAAATGAATGGACAGCTAATTAATGCAGTGGATAGAGAACTGGGTCTGGAGTCAGGAAGATGGATATTTCATGAGTTCAAATCTGGCCTCTGACACTGTATGACAAGGCTGTATATTTTCACCTTTTTAATTTAACTAATATGCAGAGTACATCATGGGAAATATCAGGCTGGATTAATCAAAAGCTGGAATTCAGTTTTCCAAGAGAAATATTAACAATTTCAGGAATATTACTCTGCTGGCAGAAAGGGAAGAGGAATTAAAAGCCTCTTGATGAGGTAGAAGAGCAGAGTATAAATGCTGGCTTGAAGGTTAACACACACAGAAGAAAAAACAAAACAAAACAAACAAAAAAAAATCCCCTAAGATTTTGCCAATAGGTAATATCACTTTCTGGCAAATAGAGGGAGAAGAAATGGAAGCAGTTTCAGATTTTCTATTCTTGAGCTCAAAGATCAATGCAGACAGTAAATACAGCCATGAAATTAAGGCACTTGCTCCTTGGAAGGAAAGCTATGGCAAATCAGGACAGCATATTTACAAGTAGAGACATCACCTTAACAACAAAGGTTCATATAGTCAGAGCTATGTTGTTGTTGTTGTTGTTGTTGTTTTCAGGAGAATGTATGTCTGTGAGAGGTAAACTACAAGGAAAGATGAGAACTGCAGAATTGACACTTTGAAATTTTAGTACTGGAGAAGATGTTTTAGACTCTTGGACAGCAAAAAAGGTCAAATAAGTGGATACTTAAAGAAATTAATTCAAGCTATTTACTGAAAAGTAAAATACTGAACCTGAAGCTTGAATACTTTGGCCACATAATGAGAGGATGGGACTCCCTGGAAAAGACACTAATGTTGATAAAGATTGAAAGCAAAAGGAAAAGGGAATGGCAGAGGATGAGATGGATAGATAGTATCATGTAAACAACGAATATGGACTTGGACAGACTTTGAGAAATACTGAAGGGGAAAAGGGGTGGGTGTGCTAATGTCCATGAGGTCATGAAGAGTTGGACACAACTAAATGACTGAAAAAAAGAGATAAATGATTTAAAATGAAATCTTCAGTGTTTTTTCAAGGGACAAGATACTAATAAATCATTAATAATAATACAATTTTATAGAGGAAATAAAAAAGGCATTTAGAGAAAGGGCCTAACATTTGAGTGACTAATGAGTAAGAATTTTGACAAGGACTTTTTTTTTTCAGGGCAATGAAGGTTAAGTGACTTGCCCAAGGTCACACAGCTAGCAAGTGTCAAGTGTCTGAGGCTGAATTGGAACTCAGTTCCTCCTGAATCCAGGGTCAGTGCTTTATCTACTGTGCCACCTAGCTACCCCCATTAGCCAGGACTTTCTTAAGAGTGTTTTAATATATGATGCACCTCAATGATTATTAACAATTTGAATAATATTATTTTACTAATATGCTCATTATTTTGGTTTAATATATTAGATATAGGTCTAATTTTCAGGCCTTTTACCATGAATCATCTATCTGTATATATTTATATGTGCGTGTATTTGTGGGTATGTTGATATAGTTCTCCCTGATTAAAAAAATACCAATTATCTTAAGCAACAACAATAAGAATGATGATAACAGCCAGCATTTATGTAGAACTCGAAATTTTGCTAAGTTCTTTGCAAGTTTCATCTCATTTTTAACCACATAAGCACCCTGGAAGGCAGAGGTTATTATCATCCCCATTTTACAAAGAGGAAACTAAGGAAAACAAAGGATAAGTGACTTGCCCAAGGTCACACAGCTAATGTTTGAGGCTCTATTTCAACTCAGGTATTTCTGCCTCCAGGTCTGGTTTTCTATTCACTCTGCCATATAGCTACTTTTTTTTTTTAGTGAGGAAATTGGGGTTAAGTGACTTGCCCAGGGTCACACAGCTAGTAAGTGTTAAGTTTCTGAGGCTGGATTTGAACCCAAGTACTCCTGACTCCAGGGCCAGTGCTCTATCCACTGTGCCACCTAGCTGCTGTATTCATTTATATTATTAACAGAAAAACTAATGGGAATGGACACCTGTGGATAGAATTCATTGGTCCAAACCAAAGAAGACAAAGTTTTTAGAAGTACTTTGGCTGTTTAGTGGGCACTGCTCCCTTCTATGTTTATGTTTGAGTGCATTGTACTCATATCCTGCAAAGCAAACTACCTGACAAAACACTTACATGATGTAGCAATTACACTAAGAATCATAGAGAATTTAAATAGTAGAAGTAAATGAATTATAAATCACAGCCAGCAACAAATTTACCCATCATCTTATTGAAAAGATCATTATCTAATTTTTATGTTCTGAGTACATAATTTTCACAAGTGAGAAAAATACCTCTTAATTAACTTATGAGTTTCAAATATAAAACATGTATAAAATGTAAATACAGGGCATTTATTTTCATTTGCTTTATTGGTACATTCCAAAATTCACTAATATAAATATGATAGCATAATGGAACATTATGAAGAAAGTGATTTCAAAATTACATTTAAAATCACACCTAAATGGTTTCCTGAGACCCGAGCGCCAACTATGATTCAACTATGGTTATGCTGAAAGTGAATAAGTAAACATAAGTGAATGTTAGTATAAGGCCCTAAATAACAAACAGTATACCTTGTTATCTAGGGGCACCTAGATGGAACAGTGGATAGAGCAAGGCCTGGAGTCAGGAAGATGCTAGTTCAAATCCAGCATCAGACACTTCCTAGCTGTGTGATGCTGGATAAGTCACCGCACCCTGTTTGCCTGTTTCTTCATCTGTAAAATGAGCTGAAGAAGGAAGGCAAACCACTTCAGAATCTTTGTTAAGGAAACTCCAAATGGGGTCACAGAGAGTTGGACGCAACTTAAAACAACTACACAATAACAACAGCATTACATAGCATCACACTATACTGTCTTCAGTGCTTCAGTACATCTATCATTCCTCAGATCATAGCTTTGCCATGGCCAAGAAAAAACAAATAAAACAAACAAATGTTCACTTGTTTGCTAGTATTCTGGTCCTGAGCTTCTCTATACTTAGGTGAGCCTTAGATTGCATATTGTTCCTAGGCCTCAAACTGAAATTTTTGGAGGTTGGCATGTTTTTCCAAAGATTGAGATAAGGTGCTCTGTTCTACCTTTAAGAACCAAGGATCATCTCTATGTCATTTTAAAGAATCAGCAAAGAAGTTTATTAGCAGAAATAAATCCTCTTTCCTTCTATCACATATACATTTATTTGTAAGTTTGGACTTAACTAACAATTTTGGAAAAAAGCTTCACAAACATATCTGAAATACATTTTCAAAGATCTATTCATCTGGCCAGGTGTGAGGAGACTTAAGAAACCACATGGATGGAAATTTCTAGAAGTCTATGTGGGAAGGACCAAGATATGGATGAAAAAGATCTAATTTAGCTAACCATTCATTCTAAATATGTGCTGAGATTAGGTACTTCTAACTACCGAAGCAATATCAGTGGTCTCTCAATTTCAGAATACTGAGGAAAAGGCCTTGGCCTTTTCCCCACTTTAGCTCTCTACAGAAATGCAAGAATGGCAAGAATTCCAATGTTAATGAAATCATGAGCTTTAAAAATTATGAAACTATCTGCTTAGAAATTGCCATGGTGGTTGTATTTCTTGATGATGGAGAAACACTAATATAAATGATAAAAAAAATAATAAAATAGAAAAGTATTTGTTCTCCATTATGAATTCCTGGTAGCTAGATAAGGGCTCTTCATAGAGCTATTTAACACAAATAGGGTATCTCATATATTTTTCCTAAGGCATATTAATTAATTTGTAAATATAAAGTTCTGTTACATATGGTTGTCACAAAGCAAATTTGCAATTCTAAATATTAATTGTGTCAATTAATTAACCTAATAGGCAGAAATGGGAAACTCAATTCTTAACCTATTACCTTAGAAAATTAAATCTCTACCAACAAGTCTAATTATAGTCACACACACCATTGGCAATTTAAGGCTTCTTATCTGCATTGCTCAATGAATGAATATATCAAGAGAATTCTATACATAAAGTAATTCTGAATTTTAGTAAAGCATTTGACAAAGTCTCCTGTACATGAGAAAAGATGGAGAGGCATAGGCTGTATAAATAGTAAGGTAAGGTGGATTCAGAAAAATCTAACTGGCCTCATTCCCACTTAGATTTAGGTATTTGCTGGTAAAATACACAGCTCTGCTTTTTCTGTTCAGTTCCAACCTTTTTTTAAAGTGACCTAGATAAATACATAGACATCATTCCCAGGAACATTTGAAGATGACGTGAACCTCTGAGGAAAATCTCAAACATTGAATTATAAAGTCAGAATCCCAAAAGACCTTAACAGATTAAAGTGACATAGGAAATATACACAGAATATACAACCTATACATTGACATATGAATGCAGATATGTGTGTATATATATATATGTGTGTGTGTGTGTGTGTGTGTGTGTGTGTGTGTGTGTATGTATGTATACAGAATATTTACTGCAAAGATAAAAGAACCTGGGTTTAAATTATTGTTCTGATCCTTATCTGCTGTGTGATGATCAGCATGTACCCTACTTTCTCTGGATTTACTGATGTGTAAAATGAGAAAGCTGTATATGATGACCACTGAAACCTTGCTCAGGTTCAACATTTTACTATTTTATGAACTGTAAAAACAAACAAAAAACCCAACACAAAAGCTCTGGATGGGGTAGATTTAATTTAATAGTAATTTATATTAAGAACAACTATGAGGTTTATTTTACTATAATCTAATTAACTACAGTGTCAACAGCGTGATGTGGTTCCAAAAATCTTTGAAGTAATCCTGAGGTTAATAGTGTCTATAATGAGGGATGTTACATTCCTACTGTCTCATGTGGTGGGTAGGCCATACCTGAAGCATTAGGTGAGTATAGGCTGACCATCATTGGATGAGTTCAGGCAGAAGTTTTATAGAGAACTTAAAAAGATTATGGTTTAGTATATATAGGAAATATTAAATGTCTTCTTTTTAGCTCAAAAGGAGATACTGCAGAAAGAATTCATGCATGGGACAGAAAATTGGACTAAAAACACAACCAAGGTCTTTTTCCATTCAAAAATTCATGTAAGAATTAGAAAGGTGAGGGACATAGTGAAATCACTGCAAACCAATGAGTTGTGGTAGAGATCAGGAAGGGGAATTACTTCCAAGAAATATGGATTTTTTTTTGGTTAAAGGTTTAGTAATATCAAAGATTTTCACTGGTAGTTTTAAGGAAGAGCAATTTTTCTCATGTTCACTTACAAAGTCAGAAGAGCCTATTAAGATGAGTTGGCTAATCTATTCTTGTTAAAAAGCAAGGACTATAGATAGATGTGTGAGCAGACTGTTATGTATACTCTTCCCAAGTATGTTTACCATTGAGCAAGTTCTTTTTTGCAGATGGGTGAAATGAGGCATAAAGACATTAAGCCACACTCCCAAGGTCACATAGCAAATTATTAGGAGAACTGAGAATAAAAACTGTTCAAGTTCCAAGACACGTGCTATATAGCTGCTAGAGCATGCATCCAATCTCACCTTCCTGAATGCTGAATGAGAATGATAAATCTTGGACTGGACAAAGAAACAATTTGTCTATAAAATTTGCCTATGGGATGCAGAATTTTGCATCTATAAAATGCAAGGGAGAATAATTGTAGTGTCTATCTCACAGGGCTCATTTGAAGCACAAATGAGTTAATGTATGAAAAGTTTTGTAAACCTTAAAATGCAATATAAATGTCAGTTATGATTATCCATGGAAAATAATAAAAGGAACAAAAGCAAGAAACATATTCTTGTGACAAACTTCCAATCATAAGTTTGCTATAAGGCCCATCAATATATTTATATACTTAAGATCTCCCCTATACTTGTGTTTTGTTTTGTTTTGTGGTAGGGTACTTGCAACACTTTGGTAAATCATTCTTTTTTTTTTAAATTTGATTTTTTTCTTATTTCCTTTGATTTTATATTCCATTCACTTTCAAATATATTTCTCCTAAATCTCTTATCCTAAAGAAAAACAGAAAAATAAGCAGCTCAGCAAAACTAACAAAGATGTCTGTTGTGCCTGATAGTATTTGAGATTGCACATCCATATAACCCTTCCCCCTTAAGTCTTTAACAAAATGAGGAAAATCTATTTTTCTCAATTCTTTTCTAGTACCAAGAATGACCATTATCATAAAGTGTTCAGTGAAAATCTTCTTCCTTCTGTAGGATTTACAGAAAAGTTTGGCAGCTTAGAATCACAAGAGACCCAACTATCTACAGGAAGCATATGAAGGTGCCACTGGGATCAAAATATATGATTAAGATTTCTTCTGTATAGATGTTGTGAAACAAAAATCAAACATCATCAGCCTTTTGACCTAAGCCACAGCAGGCAGTGACTTGTGAGTCTTGGGACAAGGGAAATGCCCAAAGGACTTAGATTGCCCAGCATTCCCCAAGTACCTAGGTTTGCATTTGACCCTGAAATGGAAAGAAGCTTAGGAAATACAAAGGGGAAGGAATGCAATTTCAGGAGGAAGCAAAAACACATTTCTTCCTGCTCAAATTAGCTTCTATACTATGCTTATTTATTTACAAAAATCCTTTCATCTAGTAGCACACAAGCTTCCTGATGGCAAGATCTGTTTCCCTTTTATCTTTTAGATACTCAACAACCAGTATAGTGTCTTGAAAGTTGGAAATTTTTAATAAATGAAATATTAATTAAAATTAATTGGATTGAATTGAGGGCAATATGTTTTTGCATTTCTTCTCTACACAGTCATTCAACTCAACAGGATCTATGAGAGAAGAAAACTAAAAAGTAGCATGCTCTCACTGAATTATTAAACATTGCATATTAAAAAGGCTAACTATTTATCTTTATCCATATTATTATATATTGTATTATATATTATCTTCTATAATATGCTTATTTGTTTACAAAAATCTTTCCTGAGTACTGCCTTAACCCTATGTGGAATTTTTGACTCACGATCAAGGAGATCTGAGTTCAAATCTAGATGCAGATATATTCTAGCTGTGAGACTTCGGTCAAATCACTTAATTTCCACTTGCTTCAGCTTCATCAACTATAAAATGGGGAAAATAATAGCATCTACCTCTCCACAGAGTTGTGAAGATGAATTAAGGTCATATTTGTAAAGCGCTGCATAAAAGATAACTATTTTGACCAACATATTATGATGTGTCCTACCAGTTGGACTGATTAATTTCAGTCTCTTTTGCTGGATCATCATCTATATCTTGTCTTCTATAAGTATAACCTTAAGGATCTGTCCTAGGTGTTCATCTCTGTTCTCTCTACATCTTCTTACTTACCTTAGCAACCCCCATATCTCAGAGATATATTTATATCTATGTCTATATTTTTCTATATCTATCTACTCTATATAGTAAAAATATAGTTATGTAGCTAGTAAATATAGCTATACCTATAGAGAAATATGCACACACATATATTAAGAAAATTGTTATTTACACATGTGTTTTTTATAATATGTTTACATATATACACATATACATACATACATACACACACATACACATGTGTGTTTATCTTCTGCTAGTATCTCTGCAGAGTTTTTGTTGTTTGGTCATTTTTGTAGTGTCTAATTCTTTGTGACCCTATTTGGGGTTGTCTTGGCAAAGATACTGGAGTGATTTACCATTTCCTTCTGCAGCTCATTTTACAAATGAGAAAACTATGGCAAACAGAGTTAAGTGACTTGTCCATGTACACATAGCTAATAAATGTCTGGGGCCAGATTTTAACTCAGGAAGATGAGTCTTCAGGATCAGGCCCAGCATTCAATCCACTCTGCCATCTACCAACATTTTTTTTGGTGAGGCAATTGGGGTTAAGTGACTTGCCTAGGGTCACACAGCTAGTAAGTGTTAAGTGTCTGAGGCCAGATTTGAACTCAGGTCCTCCTGACTCCAGGGCCAGTGCTCTATCAACTGCACCACCTAGCTGCCCTCCTTTCCCCCCTCTATATCAGGCCCCTATAACCAACTGCCATTTGGATATTTCATAAGCATTTCAAACTCAATATGTCCAAAATAGATACTCATTACTTTTTACTGAAAACCTACTACTTCTAAAATTCCTAATTTTTAATCAGTACTACCCATAATAGTTTCAGAGTAATCCTTGATTCCTCACTGTCACTCATCCATATATCAACTCTATGGCAAAACCTTGCTTTTTTTGTTTGTTTGTTTGTTTGTTGTTGTTTTTGTTTTGGCGGGCAATGAGGGTTACATGACTTGCCCAGGGTCACACAGCTAGTAAGTATCAAGAGCCTGAGGCCATATTTGAACTCAGTTCCTCCTGAATTCAGGGCCAGTAGTTTATCCACTGGGCCATCTAGCTGCCCCTGGCAAGACCTTATGGATCTTATCCTGCCACAATTTAACTCACTTTAATTCATTTGCTTCTAGGTCCACAGCTCCTTGCCTCCTAGTTTAGCACCTCATCATCTGTTACTTAAAACAATTTCAATGGCTTCCTAATAGATGGCCTTGCCTGCAGCCTCTTTCTTCTTAATCTAACCTCCACACTAAAGGTGAAAAACACAGCTGCACACAACTCACAACACTGCACTGACCTGAACCAGATTAAAATCTAACTAGGAAATATTTAACAAAATATGTAAAAATAAAATAAAACATAGCTAACATTACATTTCAATACTCAGTCAATGTGTAGCCCATGGGGATCCTTATGTATGATTTATGGCCTCCATTTTGATTTGAATTTGACATGTACAACATAGTCTTCAAAGTGATTTTCCTTAAGTCTAGTTTTGACTATATAGCTTCCCTAGACCATGGAGCTCTAGTAGATCCCTATTATATCCAGTTTCACATAAAAACTCTTTTGTTTGGTATGTAAAGCCCATCAAAACATCACCTCAAACTACATTTCTGGTCTTATTACAGAATACTTTTCCCCACACTCTTAGGTCTAGCTAAATAACTTGAGTTGCCTTTTTCGTACCCAATGACATGCTCCTATGTTCATTCTCCTTGATCTCTAATGGTGAAATCTTCAATCTCTAATATAATCAAGAGATAAAGCAAGTTTTTTTTTACTGATTTGATATCACCATAATCTCCCTCATGATCCCTTCACCTCCTAAAATGCCATTCACAAAACATAATTTTATGTTAAAGATTTTAAAAAGAAAAAGGGGAAATCTGCATAGCTGACTAATACACTGAACAATTCTGAAAATATGTGCCTCTGTACAACTCTCATTGACTCCCTCACCTCTGCAGATTTAAATGAGCTCATACAGAATGAAGCAGCGGTAAGAAAACAATATACACCATGAGGATAAGAATATAAATAGAAAAAACCACAAACAAACCCAAAAGCAAACGTCACAAAATTATAAAGAACAAGCATGCCTCAAAAGAAGAGATATGAGAAGATATCCCTCTTCTTCCACATACATATGCACATGTGCATGTGCACGTGCACACATACATATATATGCATATACATCACATATACCATCCCTTTACAAAGGTAGGAATGTACCCAGATGTGCACCAAATCCCTACATATTATAATTATTATAAGTTTCAATCTACCTTTATACAATATCTCTCTTTCATTACAGGAACATTCATCAGTGGACCTCCCTCCCTCTCATCACTGAAACAACACTTTTCCTTCCTATCACTAGTTTCAGTCCCTCCTTTCACTTCTTCACCCAGGGGACCAAGAGTTGGTCCTAAAATATGGCCTTAGAAAATTGCTAACTGTGTACCTACAGGCCAATCACTTCATTTGTCAGTGCCTCAGTTTCTTCCTCTCTAAAATGGGGATAACAATAGCACTGAACACCTAGGGTTGTTGCAGTATAAAATTAGTTAATGTTTATAAATTACTTTTACACAGCTGAAAATAATCTTTAAACACTAGCTATGAGCTACAAGAATTATTTTCCCTTTGATATTAACCTTTCATTTGATTAGGATATATCATATTCCCATATTTCTCCATCTCTTTTCTTATATACTCTCCCATTCTGGAATTATGTCAAGCAAAAAACATTGTTTCATCTGTCACTGCATTTGTTGTAAAGTTTAGTCCAAGTTTTTTTCAGGCCTATTTCTCCACCATCTGTTTGGATTCTGCTTTTGTCCTTTTTATCTGAGTACTTTTCAAAAGATCTCTAGATGTGTTCAATTTTGTTGTTATTCTTGATGCTGTAGTTATTTATCTTTGTTTTATTTCTCTTGTCTGGGGGCACTTGAAGAGTATATAATTTGTTCATGTCTGATTTTCATTTAAGGAATCCTTAGAATACCTTTTTTATTGGATGTCCCTTTTTCTACTTTCCATTGATGGTTAGCCTCAAAGTAGGGTAGGTAACATGTTGCATCTTGAGCTCCTTTGCTCTTCAGAATGAGACTGCATTCTCTCTTATGGTTTCTGGTGGATGTAGAACTGTGTTGCATCACTCAAAATTAATTTTCTTTCTTTATTTTTTTAGTAAGGCAATTTGGGTTAAGTGACTTGCCCAGGGTCACACAGCTAGTAAGTGTTAAGTGTCTGAGGCCGGATTTGAACTCAGGTACTCCTGACTCCAGGGACAGTGCTTTATCCACTGTGCCACCTAGTCGCCCCGAATTGCCTTGATTTTAAAAAATATTTATTTGGGTCACTTGCAGAATTATTTTTTTTAACATAGAAACTGTTAACTACTAGGCATCTGAGAGTTTGTATCATAAGTTCATTTTACTTTTTTTTCTGGAGGTTACTTATAGATTATTTTCATTGATACTTGTTTTTCATGTTAAGAAATTCTTGTCAGTCTTATTTGTACTTTTTCTTTCTTTTGGGTATTTAGGTTTTTTGACTTATCATCTTGTCTTCAAGATCAATATTTTTTCTCATGTAGAGATTGTGTTAGGGTTCTTGGTGTCCTGTACAAAAGTAGCAGCAGAAATTGTTTCATGTATTGCATATAACTCCTATTTTAAAGCATTGTGAAGATTTTAGAAAATATCTAGGCTTTGATCCTATTGTTCATAACAGAATATATCCTTAAAATAATCTAACCAAGATTCTGTTGAAAATAATGTTGAAAACCTTTCTACTTTTTGTCCTTGAACATGCCAGATTTTACTCATCCTTTTGGATGACTGGTTTCAATAGTTAAATAGTTTGGCTTTTGTGATGTTCCACAGTTGTGTATGCCAACAACAGACTTCTAATTTCCACATTAATCTGTGAAAATACACCTTGGTCCAGAAAAAGGAGCTCTTTATTTTCTATTAATAACAATAAGAATTTTGTGTAGTTATCTCAGTCTAGGAACTTTTTTTCTCAACTACAGAGAATGAATGCCATTATAAGGAACTTTATATATGTAAAAATAGTAAATTCTCTATTATTTTACTCACAAGTATTTTGGTTTAGATTTTGTCTAATTTGTTTTTGTAATCACCTTGCTATCAGTCTCTTGAATGCAGAATATTTCAATATTTGAAACATTAAAATAAATCTTATATAGTTTTTTTTAATGAATAAGGAAACTCTCCCACAGTTAATTTCCCCCCTCCAAGACCAGGCTATATGATCTATCCTCAAAACAATCCTAGTTCTAGACACATTTGGCCTTGATTATATAGAACCTTGAATATGATACAGGCTACTACTGACTTGGAGGATAATTCTCAGCTGTTTCTAAGTATTTTTTCTTGAAAACATCATGGATTATGTCTCAGGAATTGGTGGTGTTCAAGTTAATGACATCCTGTAGTCCTAGAGGACTACAGAATTTAAAATATTACTTGGTCTCTCCCTCAGAAATAATTTTTCTACCCATTTGAAAACACATATTAGCTTAATGTAACCCAAAATAATATGCTAATATATTTGTACATATTTTATGAATTTTAAATAAATTATTCATGCCACTAAAGTCACCCATTTATAGTATTTTGTTACTAAGTCATAGAGAAGGGAAATAAGCACCATAAACCCCACTTTAATTGGAAGGAAATTAGTTACTTTAGTTGGTTAATACATTCAGGTTGTCTACCAAAGGACCACTCAGAGTAAAAGGACTGCCATTTTATCCGTGGTCCATATTCTGTTTGTGGCACAAGTAGATCTATATAAGCCCAGATGCATACTAGGTCCCGAGTGTCTGGGGAGATTGGATTAGGAATCTGAGTGACTGAAAACTGGGATGGTACGATAGATTTTATTTTCTAAGAATTTTGGCTTTAGAAATGAACTTGTATAAGCAACACAATGAAATCAATATTTATTGTCATGGAAACAAATTTCTTATTCTCTAACTTAAATGATGTATGCATTTCTCTTATGAAACAATTTGAAACAGTATTGAACCTGATGTTTCTCTTTTGGAAATGTACAGTATAATAATGTATTCTCCACATTTACCCTGCAAAAGTTTACTCAACACCAGGTCAGAAGACATAGACTTGAATAAATTCGATTCATTACTAAAAGGAAAGCAATAAAACATTTTTACTATTATGTACATAAAACCCAAGCACTCCAATGAATTTGCCTTAGTGTTGTCTATTTATATAAATCAGATAATATAACCAGTGATTAGCTAGGAAAATTGGTTTTCCCAGCAGGTAAGAAATTTAAGGGTATAAAAATAGCTATAAGAATGCAATGAAGATTATATTCCTTTATCATTTATATATATATATATATAATTAACTTTACCAAATAGATATGAACTCTGAATAATAAGTATATGCCATTATAATATGTTATATTGACATGAGAATATGGACAAATTTTATTTTGGACATATGTATGTGTGTATATATATGCATGCATAAATACACATATATATGCATGACATGCTTGTGTGTATATAGGTATATACATGGACACCTATATACATATATGCCAGCATGCACACATACACAGGGTATACATAAAATCTTTATGTAGGTTTCAGCTGTTAAACTAGAAAATGCTATAATGATTGTGTAGTCTAGTACATTTAATTCACATACTCTATAAGGAAATCTAAATTCAAGAGAATGAAGTGATTTCTCAAGATAATACTACTAGAAAGTGACAGAATCATGACGAGTACCTTAGTTTCTTCAATACTAGTCCAATATTCTTTCAGTGAAGTAAAACCTTTCAAATCCTAATCACAACATCTCCTGATCCTACTCAACATGTTATATATAGAACGAATTTTGTTTATAAAATATAATGGTTACATAGAAAATTCCTGGAATAGCAATGGGAATTCAGGTTTAATTTTTCAGGTATTATACAAAAGTTTAAAAAAAATTGTATATAAAGCTATAACTCACCTAGAAAAATGAAAATTCCTCAGTTAAATTAAAGTCTCAGCAAAATTAGTGGCCTCAGGAAACCTAATGGAAATCATCTACTTTTAGCCTGGAAGTGTATTTTGTGTTTGGCTACTTGTCTTTCCTTAATTATTGGGGGTCTAGGCTAGGTTTTCTAAAATATAGCTATTTATATATTAATTGCTATTTATATAATAATGGCTATTGCACCTATTTAGGCAGTAAGCATTTATTATTAAAGTATATTAAACATTAGAAGAGTATTGACCATGTGACAGCTAACAAAAGCTGAAAAGTTCCAGCGCCATATTGTCTCTAAGAGAACACATGGCCTTTACCAGAGTTCAGAAGCCCTACATTACCTATACTATCCTGAGAGTGAGTACCAAGAGACAGCAGGTCCAGGTCCAGAACACAAGCCTAAAATGCAACTGGTCTTGAGGTGGAGGATTTTATTCCGTTTTGATACAGGTGAGTCACCACACACAAATCAAGTCTAATTGGTTAATATCATTCAAGTCCATTGGTTGATGTGACCTGAGGGTGGTCCATATTAAAATGCGCTGTGCTTTGATGATTTCAGGGCCTAATGGGGTAGACTCCATAAGGGGCAAAGGCACATTCAGATAGGTGTGGTATAATTCCATCAATTCAATGATCTAGTCAAAAGATTCTATTATCCATTTCTATTGTTCACCCTGAACAGAATTAGGCCCTAAAAGAGATTAGAAGTTTCTCAAGGACTCAGCTTTCTGAAGTGGAGGGTGAGGGTGAAGACAATTAAAACTAGGTCCTTGGGTCCCCCCAGAAATCCACCATTAATAATTATTTTCTCACATATCCATTATGTTTTAATGTTTTAAAAATAATTTTAGTGGAATTAATGTTTTACATAATAGCCACATTACATGAAGTTTATAATAATATGAAATTCAAAGCATAAGACAAAAATAACAAATAACAAAGATTTATTAAACACCTATTATGTGGTTTAGGAATAAAAAAATAGCATCCCTAACTTTGGAAAGCTTATATTCAACTGGAAAAATAATATTTTAGTAATTAGTAATAATATATTAGTAATTGCCTTTGTAAAAATGATTCCTCATAAAGAAATGTTTAACTCTTGATACATTTTAATAATAATATAATATGAACCTGTGTTGGATCTCATTAAGGAAATTGACAACTTCATGTAGGCAGAATTTTAGAGTAAAAAGTAGTTGAGGCCTTTATATAGACAGCAGATCCTGAAATCTCTTGGGATCAAAAGATAATTTTTGAGTTTCAAGTTCTTATTAGTTGTGTGACCACATGAAACTCACTTAACCTCTTTTCTTCAGTTTCCTTATAGGTAAAAAGGAGTTAGTAATAGTCACTGCTCTTGGTTATGAGTAAAAGAAACAGTAAATTTTAAAGTGTCTTCTAAATGAGGGCTGGTAGTTTTAATGTGGGGATTTGGAATAAATCTGGATTCAATGGTCAGCTTTCAAGTATAACATGATATATTTTTGAAAACAGAATACACACACACACACACACACACACACACATTCCCTTCTGAGTCCAACAGCCATCACTGAGGGGAGTAACTTCTACGAAGAATAAATACTCCATCTTCACCAGCATTATTACCAACCACTGATGAAGTGCCATTTAAGATTGGATAAACCCAAGAATCCTTGGAAGAATAATGCTTCTCCAGATTACTAGCTCTGCTTCCAGACCAGTACCTATCTCCCCACCACCACCTCTCTCTCCACCCCTCACCATCTAGAGGATGAACCTCTGTAGATAAGGGAAAAACCATCTCCACCAGGTATTAATGAATTTTCATCTACAAGTCAGGAAAGTCAGTCTAAATAACTCATCAAAGCAAATGATTCATGGGGGAAAATAACAATACTAGTTTAACTTCATTTTCTTTTGTGAATAGATTAACAAAATGGGAAATGAGAAGAATACTGTAGAAAACATGTTTACCTAAATTTAAGCAGAATGTATGATAAATTCTCCCATACTATATCTTCACAAATAAGATCAAGTGATATGCTCTAGACAATAGTACAATTAAGCAGAGTCAAAAGGTACAATAGCCAGATCCAAAAATATAAGCTTTATTGTCTCCATTACATTGGGTAATGAATCTTTTAATCTAGGATTGTGCTTCTGGAAGCAACCATTGGCCCTGTGATACTTAATATTATTGATAAATGATTGGATAAACATACAGGTAGCACGATTTTCACATGACACATAATATCATAGGATGATACAAAGCTGGAAATGATTATTAAGGTACTAGTTGACAACCAGCATCCAAAAAGGTCTAAATAGTATACTTGGGCAGCTGGGTGGCACAATAAATATCATGCAGGAGTCAGGAAGACTCATTCTCCTAAGTTTAAATTTGACCTCAGACACTTCCTAGCTGTGTGACCCTGGGCAAATAAACTGTTTGCCTCAATTTTCTTTTCTATAAAATGAGCTGGAAAGTGAAATGTCAAACTAGTACATTTACCAAACAAAAAACAAAAAACAAAACCAAAAACCAAACAACCAAACAAAAAACCCAAAATGGGGTCATTAAGAGTTGGATATGACTGAAAATGATTAAACAATAACAACAGAAAACACTATACATATAGTTCATATCAAATAATACAGAGCTGTGGCATGAGAACAAGATTCATAATCAGAGGAACTGAGTACAAATTTTGCCCCTGCTACTTTCTACCTGAGTAAATTTAGATAAGTCACTTACCCTTTCTTACCTTCAGTTCAATAATGTTAAGATATTAGAAAAATCTAAGATGAAATTTAAGAGGAAGGACTTATGAAAATTTCAATACATCTATAGAGAAAGAACTTAGGGTATCTGAAAACAGACTGAAACACATTTTTTGACAATTCCTTAATCTGAAGTTTTGTTTTTATCTGTTTTCCCTTACAACTTAGCTAATGTACAGATGTTTCCCATGATTACTCATGTATAACTTATATTGAATTGCTTGAGTTCTTGGGGTGGGGGTGGGAAGGGAGGGGGGAAGAAAAATTTGGACACAAAGTTTTAAAAAATTGACGTTAAAATTTGCTTTTATATGTAATTTGGAAAATAAAATTCTAAACAGAAAAAAATAAAGCAGTGTGAACCCCCCCCCCAAAAAAAAGAAATTTAAGAGGGAGAAATTTGAAATCTTACATAAGTTCAAAAATAACCTCACAAATAAAAATGAACATATAAATTAAGCTGAGAAATACACAGTAGCTTTTGCTACTTTGGTGCTTGAAAAGAATCAACTATATCAACTATAATTTAAAAAAAAATCTAATGCAACCTTGAGCTGTTTTAGGTGAATCTTAGTGCCGAGAAGGAAAGCTTAGTTAATCTTACTATACATTGCTCTGGTTTTAATGTATTTTTAATATTATATTTCTTCCAGGGTGACAAATTTTAGGGAAGACATTGACAAACTTGAAAACATCCAGAGGAGGGTGGCCAAGATTATGAGACACCACAAGAGTATGTCATAGAAACATCAATTAAAGGAACCAGGAAATTTCACCTGCAGCAGGGAAGACAAGCCAGATCTGGTAGCAATCTTCTAATAGATGAAAGGTTTGCATAAGTGGAAAAATGGGATTTGACTCTTTTTTTGGCTTCAGGGGGAAGAGCTTTTGCAACATCTCTCAGAAATGCTCCTTCCTCTTTTCTGATACTACCACCACTACAGTACAAGATTTTTATCACCTCATAACTTTATTACTGCAATAACCCACTGGCAGGTCTCCCTACTTCAAGTATCTCCCCAGTCCAATGCATTCTCCATTCAGCCACTAAAGTGATTTCCTAAATCATGTTACTCCTACCCACACCCACATATACTCAATAAATTCCAGTGATGTCCTACTGCCTCCAGATTTGTTATTGTTGTTCAGACATTTAAGTTGTCCAGCTCTTTAAAACCCCATTTTGGGGTTTTCTTGACAAAAGATACTTTAGTGGTTTTCCATTTTCTTCTCTACTTCACTTTATAGATGAGCCAACTGAGGAAAAACAGCATTAAGAAATTTACCCAGCGTCAAAGAGTAAATATATGAAGATGCATTTGAACTCAGATCTTTTTGATTCTCCAGGCCCAGTTCTCTACCCATTGTATGACCTAGTTGCCCAATTCCTCCAGAAGAAAATATAATATGAAGGGATTTGAACGTCAAATAGAGGAACTGTAATTTCTTACGGGAGCAAATACAAAATGCTCTGTTTGGCAATCAAAAATCCTTCACAATTTAACTTTCTTCTTTCCAGTTTTCTTAGACCTTTTTTTCCTTGATATGTACTCTTGAATCCAGACACTGACCTCCTTCTTCTTCCATAAACAAGTTGTTCCATCTCTTGTCTCCCAAAATTTTCTCTGGCTATCTCTCATGTCTACAATACTTTCCTTCCTCTGCTCTGACTATTGACTATCCTGAATTCCTTTAAATACCAACTAAATTCTCATCTTCTATAGGAAACCTTTTTTTTAACTCATCTCAATTCCAGTGCTTTCTCTCTTTTAATTATCTCCTATTTATCCTGTATATAACCTGATGTGTTTATGTGTTCATGCATGTTGTCTCCCAAATTTTATCATAAGCCCCTTGAGGGCAGGCCTTGTCTTTTGCTTCTTTTGTGTCCCCAGAGCTTAATACAGTACATGGAATGTAGAAATATATTTAGACTTGAAGTAAGGATAAACTTACTAAAATTAGTCAGCCAAATGTAATAAAGGATGTCCCTATTCAATTACCTTCAAAAAAATAACTATATTACCAGTGGTTAGATAGGTAGTAGAAGGGATTCTTATTGTTAAAGGCTAAAATTCTAGCTAGACTGTCTGAAATCTAATGAGTGGTCGCCAATAAATTATAAGCTTTAGCAAGAGTTAGAATTTTAAGCATTTATTAAGGAGAATAAGAATTTGGTAAACAGAGAAAGGCCTACATTCATCTATCTATTAAAGGGAGAGCACATTTCTAGTTCCCTTCTCCACCAGCATCATCAGGAAAAAGACCCCAGTCAGAGCACCAGGCTCCCCCCTTCTTCCTCCCACAAGCAAACATCACTTCCTGACGCCAAAGAAAAGACTCCTGGTCTTTTCCTCAAAGACCTTCACTTCATGGCAGAACTTTCCTATAGTAAGTCTCCAGTAGGTGGTGTCATTCCAATCATTACATTACCTGAGTTCAAATCCGGCCTCAGACACTTAACACTTACTAGCTGTATGACCTTCAGCAAGTCATTTAACCCCAAATGCCTCACTAAAAAAAATAGTAAAGCTTCATAGGCCATTTTCTATGGCAGACCACATTCACATTGTGATGCAATTAACTGAGAGGTATGGGGAACATATTACTCCACTCTGATTACTGATTCAGTAATCACAAAGTGCTTGCTTAAAGAATCTTCTGAAAAGGAATCTCCCATAGACATATTAAAAATATAGAATATCCCATGATACATGAAAATACTGCAATAGATTTGTTCAATGATCTTCTGACTATGAGCATCAAGTGAGGCATAAATTAGGAAGACATGTGGATGACAAAGGGTTTCACATTTTTGTGATGATTTTCTTGAATAAAAGCAAAATAAAAATGATCTTCTTATCCACCATTATATTCTGTAGATGACCCTGTTTTCAAAAGCTATTTTCCACATTACTTTGAATACCAGAACACTGAAGGAATACCTCAGTGAGATCTGTGGACATTCAGAAGAGATCACCTAAGCAATCCAAACAAGACATACAAATGAAAAAACAAAAACAAAAACAAAGCCAATTTATATTGACCTATATCCCAAAAAGATAGAATAAAGGAGAAAAAACACCTATGTATGGAAGTGTATTTATGGCAGCTCTTTCTGTGGTGCTTAACAATTGGGAAATCAGGGATTGTCCATCTATGTGGGAATGGCTGAACAAAGTATGGTACATTAATGTAACAGAATAGTATTGTCTCATGAAAACGGAAAGGAATATTTTCAGGGAAATCTGGGGAGACATGGAAGAGACCAGAGGGAAGGAAGTAACTGATAACAACATTGTAAAAAGAAAAAAAATTTGAAAGACTAAAGTACTCTCTGTTTACTGTAATTATTGATCAAGATTCCTACTTATGCCTCCTGTAAGGGCCTAAAATTCTAGCTATGATTTCTAAAATCTAATGAGTGGTCACCTTAAATTAGAAGCTTTAGGGGGCAGCTAGGTGGCGCAGTGGATAGAGCACTGGCCCTGGAGTCAGGAGTACCTGGGTTCAAATCCGGCCTCAGACACTTAACACATACTAGCTGTGTAACCCTGGGCAAGTCACTTAACCCCAATTGCCTCACTAAAAAAAAAAAAAAATTAGAAGCTTTAGTAAGAGTTTAGAGTTTTATGTATTTATTAAACTGCATCATAATTTGGTGAGTAGAGAGAGAGAGGTAAAAATCTAATTATCTCTAAGACCACTCCGCATCTCACCCACCAAAGCCCAAGTCAACAACTGAAAAGGCTCGCTTCATGCCTTACATTGGTATCTAGGTAATATTTTTTTTTAAATAGGGAAATGCCTCTAGGATGTTATGTAATTCTCTAGAATGAATTTATAGAATGAAAAAAATGCATGAGAATCTCACAGGATAACAAGATATGATTGTGCGACAATCCATAATCCATGAAGGGAATACTCTCACTGATGGAACCATGAACTCATTAAAGGAGTAAATTAAGCATTTCAAAATTTTCAGCCATCAAGTTCCTTCTATTAACTGCATTAATATACACATTTAATAAAAAGTCTTCTTTGAAAGAAAATCATCCTGGAGAACTTACTGAAGTAAACCAATGAATTTTTAGACTGAGTAACAGAAATTACAACTTGAAAAAGTCTTCATTTACTGTTCTCAAAATTTTGTTATACTGGGAGAGAGGTGGGGGAAAGAGGTACTAGAAAGGAACAGGTATTCCACTTAATAAATGTTTTGGAGCTAAGCATCAAACACCATTGTTTATGGCAAAACAAAAATGAAAACAAGAATTACATTAAAACTAAAAAAAAAAAAAATGCTCCGCTGGTGATATCCCTGTATGTCATCTAATATACTAAATGCATTTAGATGTTATTGAAAGAATTAGAGTTGCAGCACAGTATAGTAAAAAGAATATTAAAAAGCAAGTTAGGCAAGGCATCTAGGTGGGGCAGTGGATAGAGTACCGGCCCTGGAGTCAGGAGTACCTGAGTTCAAATCCGGCCACAGACACTTGACACTTACTAGTTGTGTGATCCTGGGCAAGTCACTTAACCCCAATTACCTCAAAAATAAAAAATTAAAAAAAAATCAAGTTAGGTGACATGGTTCAGAGACCAATTCTGGTGCTTACTGTGTAAAAATTGATGAAATATTTAATTGCTTAACTTTTCTGAACCTTGTTTTCTTTTCTACCTGACAGCATTGCTGTAAAAATGTAATTTGTAAACCTTTACATTTTAAACAAATTACAGGTGCCATTATTTTACTAATGAAATCCCATGTCCATTTACAAATCACAGTTGAATAAAATCATTGAAATCATACCCCGAATCTTTCAGAGAAATGATAAACATAACCAAATTCCATCTTTCTCAGAAGCAAATGGTTCTTGAAATTCCAATGAACAAAAAAAAGTAATAAATTTTGAATGCTCTTATTATAAGTTGATTGTTAAGCTATCTTATCATGGTCATATTAAATTAACTGACCAGTATAATTCTGTGCAATATATTACTTGCTCTGTTCTTTTTCTCTCCACTGGAGAAAAACTTAATTAGCTAGAACCCAACTAAAGAGAACTCTCAAATAAATGAATTTTTAAAATATTGGACTTTCATAAAAAGTTAGGTGTAATGTCCATTCACTTCAACAAATTTTGAGGAATCTGCTATGTGCAAGGCACTGCAGAGGAAGCACATGTTAGACACAATCCCTTATGCAAAGGAGCACACTTTATGATAGGAGATTTAAGATATAACACAAAAATGGTAATGCAATATAAATCCATAAGGACGAGAAGATAATATACACAAAAGTGTATGAGATAGTATAAAAGAGAAAGAATACTACTGGTGGGGCAGCTAGGTGGCTCAGTAGATAAATCCTCTTACATGGATTCAGGGGGACCTTAGTTAAAATCTGGCCTCAGACAGTTGATACTTACTAGCTATGTGACCCTGGGCAAGTCACTAACCTTCATTGCCCTGCAAAAAACATAACCAACTAACTAACTAACTAAATAAATAAATAAATAATCCTTCTGGGCTAGGATTGGAGATCTTAGAGCTATTGCTTGAAATATGGATGATTTTGACATGTATAGGAAAGAACACAGAGATCCATGAAGGTATATTGTGTATTTGGACACTTTCAAATAATAGAGTACATATAAAGGAATATTAGTGAATAAGATCAGAAAGTGGAGATTGAGCCAGATCATGGAGGAATGATATTCTAAGGAGGCTGAACTTTATTCTGTATACACTGGAGTGCATGGCAATAACATTCCATAAGTATTTATTAACTCTTAATATACACAAGGTACAATGCCAAACTGAAAAGTGGTAGTCTCTCTTAAGGAATTTCCATTCTATATGGAAGGGAAGATAACATGTAAATAAAGATTAATGTAATAAACTGTGGAGGAAGAAGCATTAAAATGAAGGAATCCAAAAGAGCTTCATTTAGCACATTGCATAAAAGATGCATCTTGAAGGAAGCAAAGATTCAAGAGGTGGAGGTAAAGAGATAAGAACATGGGAACAACTGTTGAAAAATCTTCAAAGTTAGAGATGAAATATTGACTTCAGGGAATAGAATTAGGCCAATTGGGCTGTAACTTAGAGTAAAGTAATGTGAAAGGTGGCTGGAAATGGGAGAGATGGTACAGTTTTGTTTTGTTTTCTTTTCTTTTAACCTAAAGTCAATAAGTGGCACAGAGGGAAATATTTTAGACCTGTCCTTTGGAAAGATTATTTTGGTAGCTCTGCAGAGAATAAATCAAAAAAGGAAGTGACCAGAAATAGGAAGATAAGTTAGGAAATTACTGAAATAAGTGAGAGATGATGAGGGCTATTGGTGTAACAGTGGGGTAAACAAAGAGAAGGGGCCAGATGTGAAAAATGTTATGGAGAAAGGAGTGACAATTGTTGACAACTGATTAGATATGGGGTGAGTTCATCAAGGAATACTAAAGAATGAAGAATGATTTTAACATTACATTGAGCCTGAGTGAGCAGAACTATGAGAATATCCTTAGCAGAAAGAGATGTTTGAAGAAGAGGATTGTTCAGAGGGAAAAATAGTGAATTTTATTTGGAGTTTATTAAGCTCAAGATGCACACAGGGAAGATCCAGAAAGATGTGTTTGGCAGGCAGTTGAGGAAGAGTGCCTACCACAAGAGAGATCTGTGCTATATTTATGAACTTGAGAACCATCTAAATAGAGATATAACCTGGATTTATGTAAGCTTATGAGACCAATAAGAAAGAAAGTATAATGAAAGAAAAAGTCTATCAAGTTATCCTTAATATTCCCAAACTCATAGATTAAATACTGGATTTAATTCAGAGAATTCAGGGGTCAATTAACCAAAGATAGTGGACTAGTAGTGGTACTGGTAGAATTCTCTTTATTAAAAACATGCTTATTTTCATTCATTCCTGTTT
Organism: Dromiciops gliroides; assembly: GCF_019393635.1. NCBI lineage: Eukaryota > Metazoa > Chordata > Mammalia > Microbiotheria > Microbiotheriidae > Dromiciops > Dromiciops gliroides. The sequence goes on from NC_057861.1 coordinate 354,394,801, forward strand.
GCTATCTCTCTAAAATTCTTGCTATATAATTTCTTGGTCTCTCAAGAAAAGCTCCAAAATGATCATCCGTTTTTTAATTGTTTAGGCTGTTTCTGTCAATGAAACTGAAACTTTGCAATTGAAGATATATGTTTCAGGAAAATTCACTTGGAGATTGGCTGCTGAGAACTTAACATTTCACGTTTATTGTAATATAAAATTTAGCTTTTACATTCTACAGTTATAATAGCCATCATGGTATTTTTAACAAGAAATTCATTTCTGTCTTTTTCTCTTGAATGAATTGGAAAGGCCAAAATTCTAATGGTTTCTCTAAGATGCCAATCATAGTTACTATGTGTTGACTAGCAAAAAGCAATATTTAAAAATATAGATTTACAAACAAACTAATTAGGTAGTGCCTACTTGTTTCTGGTTCATCTTCTTTTCTCAGGTTTCTAATCCATTATCCAGTTAGCAGCCAAAATTATTTAGCTAAAATTCAGATATGACTATGTCTCTACCCTATTAAATCCCATTAACTTCAGGATCAAAATCCTTTTAAATAAATCCTATGTTTGATATTTAAAATATTTAATCACTTTGCCATTTTTATCTTTCGAATCTTAGACTTTCTTCTCTTCCAAATGCCCTATGACTAAGTAACACAGGTCTTCTAGCTGTTATTCACATGAGATACTATGTCCCTATTCTGTTCTCTTCCTAACCTCTCCCTTCCTACTCCTACTCTCAAGCCTGAATATTCCCCCTTCTCACCTGAACCTCCTGGTTTTTCTGACTTCCTTCATGAATCAATTCAAGAATGACATTCTTATCCAAGTCCAGGATTTTTACTGGTCTACCATATGGCTAGTGCCTGCCCTCTGAAAACCTTTTTTCATCTCTTCTGTATATAACTTGTGGGCACATTGTAGTTTCCTATTATCTCCCATTAAAGGATGAGTTCCTTGTGAACAGAGATTGTTCTTGCCTCTCTTTGAACCCCCAGTGTTTACACTATATCTTGAAAATAGTAAATGTTTAATTGGAATTATTTGAACAAGTGATGTAAAATTAAATATATATATATGTACATATATATATTTACTATAACTTCTCCCAAATGAATAAATGCACTTTAAATACAAATAATTTTGAATAGATATGTAATTTGTCTTTGAAATACAAAGATTCATATATATGTAAGATGCTTTATAGATTAAAAAAAATTCACTGTGTCAGTTGATAAATCTTGGTCCTTCAAAGCATTCTTAAATTTTGGTTCTGACAGAAGGATCTACTGCAAATTTCCTTTTAAATAACAAACACACTAAATATACTTGCAATTTTATTCATGCTTCAGAACCTGGCTTACACTAAGCTTTTCAGTAACATATCTATTGCCCAAGCAGTAGTAAAACTTTGTATTACAATTTATGCTCATAGGCATGAAATGTTAAGTGCTCCCAGTCAGCCTATTCCTGAGATTGGTTATGATATTTTTAAGGTTGAAAAACTTGCACATATCAACAGCACAAAATAATCTAAATGTAATTATTAGCCAAATCAATATTGCTGTAAGCACGCTACATTTTTATTTTAAAGTGTGACCCAATTTTTTATTCATTGTTCTAGTGATTCTTTTGAATAAGGAATTTCCTAATATAACAATGTTTCCTTCTCACTGAGTTCTTGATTCACATGTGAAAAGAAATCTTTTGATCTGCAGGGACAACACTGTAATAATTGCTTCTAGATGGAATATTTTGGTTACTAAGTCTATTTCCTGGGCTTCTACTACTACTTTTCCTACTACCACAACAACTACTACAGCTTCCTACTACTATAATGCTAGCTGACATTGTAACTAAAATTTGAAAAGTGTCTTACAAAAAAGCCTTCTTCACTTACAACAACCCTGCAATGTAGGCACTATAGACAATTTTCATCTATGTATTATTCCTGGATATGAACAGGCAGTTTTCCCCTTGAAGAAATCAAAACAGTTTATGGTGATATGAAAAAAAAACATACTCTAAATAATTTATGTTTAAAGAAATGCAAATTAAAACAACTTTGAGATATCATTTTACACCTTTCCATTTGGCTAAAATGCACAAAAGAGAAATTACAAATGTTGGAGGAAAAATGGGACAAAATTCACTGTTGGTGGAACTGTGAACTTATTCAACCCTTTTGGAGAACTGTCTGGAACTGTGCACAAACATTTATTGAACTGTCAGAAACCTTTGAGCCAGCAATTCTACTACTTGATCTATTTTTTAAAAAGATTATGGAAAAAAGCAAAAGGAAGTATATGTTCTAAAAATATTTATAGCAACTTTGTGGTATCAAAGAATTAGAAATTGAAGGGATGCCCATTAATTTGGTAATGGCTGAACAAGTGATGGTATATCATTGTGATAGAATAGTACTTTGCTATAAGAAATGATGAGCATGGTGATCTTATTAAAACATGGATAGCCTTGCATGAAATATTGAAAATCAAAATTAGCAGAACCAACAGAACATTGTATGCATTAACAACAATATTGCTTTAAGAACAACTTTGAGAAACACATCATTTTGATTATTATGAATACCCAAATTAACTACAAAAGACATAAAAGACCATTCACATCTGCACTATCTGCAAAGAAAGTACTGTTAAATAGATGCATGTATCTATCTATCGATCTATCGATTTATCTATCATCTATCTATCTATCTCTCTGTATACGTAAAAAGGTAGCCATCTCTGGAGAGGAAGAGAAGAAAAAAAGGATACATGATAGGTTTCATAGATAGATAGATAGATAGATAGATAGATAGATTCTTTATATATATATATAATATATAATGTTTTTATAATAGAATTGTAATTTCATGTAAATTTATGTTTTCTCTATCCTGTAATGTTATAGAAATTCTTGTTTATTTCTTAATTTTAGAATAAAATTTTAAAAATTATAAAAAATAATGATAGGATTAATCTTGCATTGATCTCCAAGCCTCTGATGCTCAAAGGAAAATGGGGTACTTGAATAAGTGATCAGATGGACATTAGTCCACTGGCCAGTCAGTACAGAATGGCTTTCTCAGAAGTATGCCAGTAGGCTATCTGAGGGTGGCTCAGGTGCTGGGAAATAATAAATGATAGTTGAGTTGAAGCATAACTATGTTCCTTTAGTAGATTCTTGCAGACAACCCTTCCTTTAGTAATCTGTAATGAGGATATAACCCTATAAATAATTAGGAGTTTGTTGTAATAATATAAAAAATAACATTAAGGAATGAAATAAAATTATAGAAAGAATATAGGAAAGGATGCCTTTTATTTTTCAAATGATAATGAAATATATAAAAGCTATTGCCTATGATTTTAAAAATTATTTCCTACATAGTATAAAATAGAGAAAATTGAATTATGCCTATGGGAATATTTTTTTAGAATTCAGTAAAGAAATGTGTAGTGGAGTTGAATATATCACTATGATAGTCAATGAATATAATAAAGGATAACATTTTTATTAAAAAATAAGATTCAAAAAGGACATTTTCATTCAACACAAAGTTGAATCCTACTACCGTATAAGAGATTTCAAACATATTGTTTGTATCGATAATAGCAATGACAAAAATGAAGATATGTGAATTTACCAAAACGCCATCTATTTTATTGATAAAAATGGAAAATACCACAAAGCCAAGTACAGATACTTGGGAAACTCCATTAGAGATCATTTGCCAAGTTACTATTGAAACACTGGTGACTAGAGTCCTACCATCCAACCATTTCTATATCGAATTTTATTATCTAGTCCACAGCTACTAATCCAATGACAATTTGTTAAATCCTCATACCTCTGCATGTTTAGTATAACCTTGATGATTATAGAAAGGAACAGACATTATTTTTGCAAATAACATCAAAGTAACATATAACTCAAGCATGGAGAGAACTCAAAGGTTATCAATTTTAAGCTTCTTAGTTTATACTAGAGGAAACTAAGGTCCTGGAACATTGAAGTGACAGCCAATTGCGTTCAGAGAACAATTGTATTATCAGAGAAAGCCAATTGTATTATCAGAGAAAGAATTTGAAGCCACATCATCTGATAGCGAAGCCACTACTCCTCCTACTCTACCATACTATTTATACTGAAAAAAATGTAAAGAAAATGGATTCTAATATTGTGATACACATGGTTGAAAGGAATATACATATTGGTAAGATCACAGATTCATTGATATATTGAAGCATGCTATCTAAGAAGCCATCCTTTTTCTGGACAAAAAGCTAGTTAACACAGAATGGAAGGGAAAGTGAGTAGGAGAGTAGAATCAGATATCAGATAACAGGGGTAGATGATCATTTTCGAAAAGCCAAAAAATCTTTTAGGCAGGTGGAAAGAGTTGTACTAATGACAGCCTACAAATGCAATTATTTTGTAACCTAATGCTTCTATGTTAAATACAACATGCGACATCTCTCTGAGGTATAGATATGACAGAAGGTTGAAACTGGCAAGGGCCTTTGGCATCACCTAGTCCATTCCCTTTGCATGGTGATATTATGTAGGAGGAAAATGAGGTTCAAAGTAAAACACCTGGTTAGTGGCAAAGGCTAGATTAGAACTCAGATATGTTGATTTTCAGTTCAGGAATGCCTAGTATCATTATTCTACAATATCTTGTAGTCATTAAATTGAAAGATTCATTATTGACTAAATTTTAAAAATGCGATATCAACAAAAATTAATAGTTATGATCATACAAATGGCATATTTTAGAGCAGAAATAATTTGTTCATATGTAATTTTACCATGATCAGATTATTTTTTTAAATTCATTGGTTATGTATAGGTTTCCAGAAGAAAATTAATTTATTTATTCAAAATATTATTAGTTATGCTTAGAAAAATACAATTCATTGGCGCAACAGTAAATTATGTTGCAAAAAATAAAAGCTAATCAGTGTAAATCTTTAAATGATCCAGACCTGGGTAAAAATTAGGCCTCAGATACTTATTAGCTGTGTGACCCTGGCCAAATCTCTTAATCCCCCTTGCCTCAGGTTCCTCATCTATAAAATGAGTGGCAGAAGGAAATGGCAAACCATACCAGCTTCTTTGACAAGAAAATCCCAAGTGGGGTCACTAAGAGTTTGACACAACTAAAATTACTGAACAACAACATAATCTAATGATAGTTATCAATTCTATGAGAGTCATATTTCAAATAGATTACAACCAAAATAAGAGGGCACAGTTTTTAAGTGATACATGACAATCAATTGTTTGTGATTTCATTTCAAGTAATAGTTACTTCAATAAAAGTAATTACTTGAACAATACTCTAGGTACATGGTAATGAGACAATTAGTAGAGATAGAAAAGTTAAAAGTGATATTGTCGGGGAGCAGCTATATGGCGCAGTGGTTAAAGTGCTGGCCCTGGATTCAGGAGTACGTGAGTTCAAATCCAGCCTCAGAAACTTAACACTTACTAGCTGTGTGACCCTGGGCAAGTCACTTAACCCCCATTGCCCCGCAAAAAAAAGGATATTGTCACTAAAAGATGAATATTATAATAGTAGAGATATTTAAGAATACTAGTGAGTAGTCAGAATATCATCAGTTCCCATGGGTTCAATTATAATTTCTTTGTAGGTCACTTCCAACTCAATACACTTAAGCATAATTTCTGTTGGGAACACATGTCCCATACCTTGAATTCAACATGTAAAAAATTAAACACTTCATCTTCCCCCTAAATTGCTTCTCTAGACCTCTGTATTTAAGAGCATTGTACTTAAATTCCAGTCACCTCCATTATCAACACTGGCCATTTTCAACTCTTCACTTTCACTTTTCGACTGCCACATTTTAAAAATTGCTTAGTTTTCTATATTTGCCCCCTACAACATTTGAAAGAACATGGAGAATAATGCATTACTAGGCATTTACTATGTGCTAGGTACGGTGTTAAGTACTAGACTTACAAAGGCAAAATTGAAACTAGGCCAGCTAAATATAGTGGGTTAGCTTATCTTGCATTCAATATAGGAATTGTAGATATACGGAAGCTTTGACCCAAGGTGATGATATTTTGGCCAGAGTGACATGAGATGGGCTATGAACTAGTGATATAGAAAGAATACTTGTCCTAATTGCCTTCCATCTGTTCTGTATGCATGTTTTCTTTAGCTGTTTAGTTCCAAATTCTCGTTTGCTTTATAGTACTTTCTGGGTTTGTATATGTCTTTTATGTATGTGTTGTGTCTATCACTAACACAGTGTCTGGCACATAGCAGGTGATGAATAAATGCTTATGGAGATTGTGATCTTTTTTTTTTTTTTAAGGATGGGTAAATTAAAAAAAAATTGTATCCCTAGGTCATAGCATAGTACCTGGGACATAGGTACTTAATAAGTGCTTGTTGATTAATTGTTGACTAATGCAGGCATGGATCCACGGTAGTATTGTTGCAAAGTGGTCTCTGGTAGGTACTTCCACGTAATATGCTAGTGATAGTCAAGATATTACAATGGGAAAAAATCATGTTTGTTTCAATCAGTTCTTATTGTTTCTGTTACCTGCCTCATCAGAATCATGTACAACATTTATTAGCTTTGCTTTTAAAATGTTATTTCTATTTTGAGAGTTTAACAACTGTTCAATAAGTCTTGAAATAGTTGTCATTTCTCCGTAAACTATAGTATTAAACATTGTATTAAACCATTGAAATACCTACTAAGAGATTGGCACTCTAATCTATATTCTGCCATCTACTTAATGAACTTATTGGCAATGCACTTCTATTGTTTGTCCTTCATTTTATCTTTTTATCCCATTAAGTTTTATTTTCCCAAACTACATGTAAATAGAAATTTTGACATCAACTTAAAAAAAAACAACACAAAACTTTGTATTCCAAATTCTCTTCCTCCCTCCACCTCCCAAGAACTCAAGGAATTGAATATAAGCTATACATGAGCAGTCATGCAAAACATATCCACATTAGCCAGGTTATGAAAGAAAACAGACAAAATCAAAACTTCAGATAAAGGAATTAACAAACAGAAAAAATTATGCTTCAATCTATATTCAGAAACCATCAGTTCTCTGTAGATGGACTGCATTTTTCATAGGACCTTCAGAGTTGTCTTGCTGAAAATAAACGACTCATGCACAGCAGATCACCTTATAGTTCTGCTGTTATTTTGTATACAGTACATTTCACATTACATCAGCGCATGTCGGTCTTTCTGGGGTTTTCTGATAGCATATAGCTCATCATTTTTTTTTTCAGTAACATACATTTCTATAGTACTTGAGAGATTTCCTTACAATACACCCAGAAGATTAATTCTTGTAACAACAGTAATAAATAACATTTATATAGTAACTTATACCTGACCACAAATTTTCTTCACAATAGCCCAGCAAAATAAGAACCATACATTTTATCATCAATTAATTAACATCACCATCATCATTCCACCCTCATTGTCATAAATCATCACTTCATCCAATCATCATCAATCAGTCATCATCATCTTACATTACTCTTGACTCTGCTTCAATTTTTTTTACACAGTTATTATTGTTAACTGGTTCCCTCCACCCTATTCCCTTCCCCATGATATTTACTCTATTTTCTATCTTCTTTCACCCTATGCTTCCTCAAAAATGATTTGCTTCTGACTGACCCCTCCTCACTCTGCCCTCCCTTCTTTCACCCCTCTTTCTTTATCCCCTTCTCCTCCTACTTTCCTGTAGGGTTAGATGGATTACTTCACCCAATTGAGTGTGTATGTTATTCCCTCCTTGAGCAAACTCTGATGAATTTAATGTCTTTGAGCCAATTCTGAAGAGTATAAGGTTCATTCACTGCCCTGCTCCTTTGCCATCTCTTCCCCAACTTTATAAGCCCTTTCCTATTTCTTTCATGTGGGATTTCACCCCGTTATACCTCTCCCCTTCCCCTCCCCCAGTGCATTCCTATCACCCCTCAATTTTAATCTAAAGATGTCATCATGGGGCAGCTAGGTGACACAGTGGAGAAAGCACCCAACATGGACCTGAGCCCAAATCTGCCCCTAGCCACAAGACACTCACCCACTGCACAACCCCAAGCATGCCCTTTAACTCCAACCACCCCACAAAAGAAGATAAAAATAAATGCTTTATAGATATCCCTTCATAATCAATGTACCTGTACCCACTGTCTAAATTTATTTCTATCATCTGCCCTAATACTGAGAAAGTTCTTATGAGTTAGAAGTATCATGTTCCCATGTAGGAATGTAAACAAATTTAACATCACTCTTGATTTCTTTTTCCTCTTTACCTTTTTATGATTCACTAGGGCATTTGAAAGTAATTTTTATTATTCAGTTCAGATCTTTTCATCATAAATACCTGAAAATCCTCTTTTTTATTGCAGTCCCATCTTTTCCTTTGAAAGATTATACACTATTTTTGCTGGATAGGTTATTCTTGTTTGGAATTGCAATTCCTTTTCCCTCTAGAATATCATATTCCATGCCCTCTGATCCTTTAAAGTAGAAGCTGCTAGATCTAGTGCTGACTGTGTCTCCACAGTAATTGAATTATTTCTTTTTGGCTGCTTGCAATATTTGCTCCATGACATGGGAGCTTGAGTTTGGCTATAATATTCCTGGGAGTTTTCATTTTGGGATCTCTTTCAGGAGGTGATTTGTGTATTCTTTCAAATTTTATTTTACCTTCTGCTTCTAGCATATCAGGGAAATTTCTCCTGACAATTTCCTGGAAAATGATACCTAAATTCTTATTTTGATCATGGTTTTCAGGTAATATAATAATTTTCAAATGATTTCTTCTGGACCTATTTTCCAGATTAGCTGTTTTTTCTAAAGAGATATATCACATTGCCCTCTATTTTTATTCATTTGGATTTGCTTTATGGTGTCTTTATTTCTCATAAAGTCATTAGCTTCTAATTGCTCAATCCTAATTTTTGAGCAATTATTTTCTTCAGAGAGCTTTTGTACCTCCTTTTCCATTTGGCCAATTTGCCTTTTCAAGCAGTTGACATTTTTGTTTTCATGACCCTCCTGCATCACTCTCATTTCTCTTTCCATTTTTCCTCTACCACTCTTACATTTTCTTCAAAATCCTTTTTGAGTGCTTCTATGGCCTGAGACCAATTCATATTTTTCTTGGAAGCTTTGGATGTAGCAGCCCTGATGTTGCTATCCGTGTTACTAAAGAATCTTTGTATGATCTACATCTTTCTCTATCTGCTCATCTTGCCTGTCTCTAACTTGACTCTTAATTCCTTCTTAAAGTGGAACAGTCTGCACTGTCCAAAGTCTCAGAGGGTCCCAGGTTTTACGAATTAAGAAGGGGTGGGTTCTTCACTTGCCTGACCTTTTCTCTGGGCAGCAGATGACCCTAGGCCAACTTGCTCATTAACCAGGCAGCAAAACTTGGTTCCGTGGTTGTTAACTCTGAGGAGCCTGTGCCCCTCCCCAACCTGGGCCACCACTGTTCAAGTCTACTTCCTTGTTCCCAGCAGGGTTGAAACTCTCAAGTTCCACCTCAGCACCAGCAGAGAACCTGGTAAACTCTCACTGGGTCAACTATAGATCATGATCTTAGTTCCAGAAGACACTGGTGCTGCAGTTGATTCAGAGGCTCCAGAGGTCTTTTTCTCTGGCCTAGCCTGCCTATGACTGTATCTGTGTCAGCATGTCCTTGGGGTTAGGCTCCATTCCTGCCATGGCACGGCAACCCCTCATGCTGACCTTCTAAGTTGTCTTTGGCTTTTATGTTCTGTCCTTCATTTTCAAAGAAGACTAATAATTTGACAGGGTGATGTCTTGACTTGTACATCAACAGGAATTAAGTGTGCAGAGTTGCACAAAGTCACCACCCTCACTTTCTCTTCCAAAATCATCAAAGTTAAGTGGCAGGAAAAAATTCAAGATGAGTGGAAATGGGCTGGGATGCAGTGGATGACCTTTATGACTATAATGTCTGAACGAGCTATAAGTACACCACAGTGCCGATTTCAGCTGCCTTCATGACCTCTAGAACAAATTGTTCTCATCCACTCATTCAACTTGGGGAAGTCTCCACACATTTCAAGTAGATACCTCCCCAGACACATAGACAGGTTTGAGGCCTGTTGGTTACCCTCAATCTGGTTTAGCCTGTCTGCTGTGACATTTACCTGGGTGTGGTCACTATACATTCTGCAGCTTTTTCAAGCTACAGGTGAGTTGAGTGCCAGATAGAAACCAAAGGTGAACAGCTGGCCCTAAGAAGAGTTTGTTACGCCTTTATACTAGAGGCATTAGTCCTCCCTTAGCAGCCCATATACCCCAAAGTACTTTTAAGTAAAGTTGAAAGTTGGAACTTTTCCATTAACATGAAGGTATAAGTGCACGCAAAATTCCTTTTTTATTCACACATTTTTTCCTGTAGAGAAAAAAATAGAAGAGGAATTCATTGCCTACTAAATTCTGGCAGTTGTCCATCAGTGGGATTGCCTAAGTCAACATTAGATATTTCATCTTCAATTATTTTTTTGTTGTTCTTCCCTGTAGTCCACAGGGACAATTTCATTTGAAGTAAATATACCTCTGTTTCCCCTCAAAGTATTTATTCTCTCCATATTCTGCTCATATTTGAAGATATAAATGCATATTTTAAATATTTATTACTTTTTATATTTTACATGAAAATATTTAAAGTAAAGCACGTTATAGTTTAGAAATGTCATATTATTATGACTTTGCCATAATATTTTATTATTACATATCTTATGTTACTAGTGAATTTATGGTACTAATTTCTAAGAAGACATGCAACAATTTCTTCTGAAGACAGAAGGCAGAGATATAGCTTTCCAGAGATCCTACTCTCTTCAGAAAGTCATATGTGCAGACACATATATACATACATAAACACACACAAATGTATGTATGTGTGTGTATATATATGCATAGATATATATACACACACACATATATAAAATGCCTTCATTTCAAAATAATTAAAATATTTATGTTCTTATCATCACAGTACAATAAAGGTAACTTATATGTTGTGATTTTTATACAATTTCTTAAAATGTATATTCCAATTCTCAGAAAATTAGATGTTTAGGAAATTTAAGTTAATAAAATACAAAATGTTTAATTCCCTACTAAAAGAATATACTGTAAAGGGTTATGCTTGCTTGAAATGCCTACACATTTAAGCTTGCAAAAGCAATTTTAACTTTAGTATTATAAGTACTCTAAAACATTCATTTTCTATTGATTGCCAGACAAATTATTTACACAACCTCTCCTGACTAGAAAGAAAAAAATCTTGAGCAAATGGCAGTGGGAAAAAAAATATGTATTACTCTTTATATTATCACATACATACTGCTTTACAATGAATTATGAATGTGTTAGAAATGAACACATATTTTATAATCAAATGTGGTATTAAATGCCATTGCAAAGTTTATATACATATACTTATAGGCACATAAGTATAAGAGCTGGAAAGGGACTTCAAAGATTGACACTATTTATAAAAAATAAACTGTTGCTGGAAGGTTACTTTATTTCCCTAAGGTCACATCTGTAGTAAAAAAGAAAGCCAGGAATAAATGATGATGTTGATCACCAAAATAATATTGATCATCATAATAATAATCCTGATAATAATAATAATATTCATATAGTACTTTAAGATTTGCAAAAATACTTTCTATGTTATCTCCTTTGATCCTCAGGGCTACTCTGTGAGGAGATTTCTATTTTATCCTGATTTTACAATGGAGGAAACTAATAATGAGGAAGTTAAATTAAATGCCCAGAGAGATTCAAGCCCAGATTTGTCAGATAAAAAGGCCAGTTTCCCGGGGCAGCTAGGTGGTATGGTGGATAGAGCACTGGCCCTGGATTCAAGAGGACCTGAGTTCAAATCTGGCCTCAGACACTTGACACTTACTAGTTGTGTTACCCTGGACAAGTCACTTAACCCTAATTTCCTAGAAAAAAAAGTCCATCATTCTATCATAATGTCCAACCTAACTGCCTCCATACAAGGTCTCCTCCTTTGACTTCAAATTCAGTCATCTTCTAAAAAACCACCACACCAACATCACAACTAGGCAACTTGCATCTATGAAGTAAGTCAATGCTTGACTTGCTTACATTAGCCAAGTTATTCAATTATTAAATGAATAAAACACATGCAAATATTTGAAAATTTTATTAAATCATTTAAGTATGTTCATACACAGCACTTGGATAATATGCTGATAATGCACATCTCAATACATAATTTTATGGCATTCATAAAATATAATACTTCTTTGAAAAGAGAGGCAGCCTGACAGTGGCTAGAGAGGTGGCTTCAGAATTGGGAAGAGTAGGGTTCAGATCATTCCTCTAAGATAAACCTTTATAAATTGTGCATCTCAACCCCATGTGGGGTCATGTAACTGAATGTGGGGGTCATAAAAAAAAATTTGCCACAGCAAAAGGTTTCTGAATATTCAAAGGCCAAAAATTATTTCTGATAGATGGATAGATAGAAGATATATAGATCTTTCTATACATATACATACATGTACATACACACAAACAAGCATACATACATGCATACATGCATACACCCAGGGTCCTATAAAAATTTCTCAGGTGAAAAGGGATGACAAGTGGAAAAAGTTTAAGAAGCCCTGCTCTAACACATACTGGCTGTAATAACCTGGAAAAATTATTCTCTCAGTGCTCAGGGCAGCGCTACGAATATAAATCGCAGTAAAGTTACTAATTTGTATTGTTAGAGGGAGTTAATTTACTTCATTTGAGAGTTACCTATACCAACTAAATCAAATGTTCAGTTCTTATTCTTATCTTAGCTCTTTGAAAAGTTGGAATAGTTATGTAAGTGCAATGATGGGATTAACTGGGATATGTGAAATTTGGAGTCCCTTTTTGTAATTTTATCTATGGTCCCTAAGGCTTTTGTGATATAGTAGAATTCAAACTGACTGATTTGTGTCTGACCTTTGCCATTTACTATCCAAGTGATGTTGAACAAGATACAACCTCTCTATAGCACATTTTCTGTCATTGTAAAATAGAGGTTTTCTAATTGTTCTGCAAACCTATAGAGGGCTTTTGTTTGTTTTGTTTTTGTGGAGTAATATTTAGTGAGTAGCATGGAACTATAAGATTTTCCAATAGGCATCTGGTCTCACTCCCTGTCCTTGTACAACATCACTGGCATGTTCAATTGTTACTTTGAGCTTCTTGTATGCATGAATCATGCCATATTCATCTTTGCATCCTTATATAATACTTTGTACCCAGAGAGAGGTAGAATGAGACAAGTACTGTTTCTAGAGCCAGAAGACCTGGGTAAATCCTGTCCTTGGTACTGAATACTTGTGTTACTTTGGGTAATTCATTTTAGTTCACTGGGTTCTAGTTTCTTTATCTATTAAAATGAAAAGTGTGGAACAATGACATAATTGTTAAACCTAATATATTGCTATTTATATTTAGTAACACTGTATATGGTCAATTCCCCAGTAGCAAAAGTTTGTAGTGAGGATATTTTAGTAGGTCCAGTTTTATTGATTCATTTACATGCTTCTAGACATAGGAAAAATAAAAAAGTGCTCAGAGTATGTGGAATACAGGAATGTTAAGAAATGGATAAGGTTAGTTAAAAAAAGAATCAACTATTTTCCACAGCCATGTATGAGGTTGCAATAAGAAACCTGGAGGCAGATGTTAAAGTGTACTTCTATTCTCCTGGGCCACTCTTATCACTAAATAGACTGTGAATATCATCAAAAGTCCTTGACAGAATCATCCTATAAAATGATCTTTCTCTCTTAAGCTCTAATAGAGCTGTTTGCTTATGCACTTTTATGCACAAATTATATCTCATTTAATATTTTTGTATGTGTGTATATTTTTCTTCTTTAAACTGTAAGTTTTATTACAGTGGGAACTATAGCTTGCCTTTTTTCCTCCCCCAGCCCAATATGGTGCTTTATAAATAGAACATGATTAGTTGCTTAATAAGGTTTTTTGCATTGAATAAAGTCACACAAACATAAATGTAACTATAAGCTAATAAGAAAAATACCCCAAAGACCTGATGTAACTTTTACATGGAAATGAGAGAAATTGCAATCCACTTCTGAGCAGCCACTCTGGGATGCTGTTCATTTATTTTAAAAGTAATTTAGCTGCTCAAACCAAAACTTTTCAGAAATGCTTCACACTGTTTACAGAGAAAGTTTAAAATCAGTAAAGGGAACTCAGACTTTTTATTATTTTTTTGTTTTACTTTTAAAGAAAATTATTACCCAGCTTGATAAATGACCTTAGCAACTAGAGGTACTTCCAAATGAATTTTTAGATGTTACTAAAATCTAGTCCGTTATGAAAGAGTAAAGATTTGCTACACCAAGCCCACACACCAGAGATGAGAGAAAAATATAAGCATGTTTTTTATCTATCTATGTGTATATGTATAATATATACATAAATGGTATGTTTGTATACATCAACATGTATAATAATTATTTACAACTGAGCTCCACTCAGAAAGTAATTCTGAAATTCATGGTTTTGGAATGTGATTTTGAATTAGAAAACCTAGATTTGAATCCTAATTCTGACATTTATTGGTGTTGTTACCTTTGACAAATGAGCCACTTGACTTCTCTGGGCCTCAGTTTCCTTATTTAAAAAATGACTACATTGCCTTATATTATATCTGAACTATCTGCTATAATTTATAATTGCACCATACTATGATTCTGTGAGAATGAGTTCCAATGAAATGTTAATAATAGAATAGGGGCATCCTTTTTATTTGAGCATAAATGAACAAACACAGTGTATTTTGTATTTTAGCCACAGAGAATAATACCTTAATTGAGTCAATCAATTCTTCTAACTTTATTATATAACAAGTGAAAAGTTAATAAAGAATATGGGTGAAAGCCACAAGCACAAATTCTATCTCCAAAATGTTAAAGGTCCCAGATATTACACTGCATGAGAACAAGTAAAAAAAATTGTAATGTTTAACTTTGAGAAAAGAAATATTGAGATGTGATCTCTATCTTCAACTTTTTAAGGGACTAACAAGTAGAAGGAGGATTGGTTGTGTTGCAGGCATACAAGACCTTCTATGGTATTGGCTCAGACTTATGAATCCCATGACTAACTTGCAGGTCATGTGGCCAAAAATATTGAAGTCTAAGAATTTTTTCTAACCCATGCAAACCTCACAACTCCCAAAATAAGAACTATGTGCAAGAATACAGTAATTGCAGTTGTCTATATAGAGGAAGGCAACAAGTAGGATAAAATGAAGTACAGCATGATAAATTAATAATAAAGAAGGCTAATCCTTAATATACCCAATCAATACTCCACCCCACAGTCTCCTCACACTCTTATAGTCCTGTGTAACTTGAACTATAGTTTATGCACTAGGATTCACTCAGTAATTTCCTTACTATTGCTTCCATCTCTGCCTACACACCCTGCTCCTGCCCTCCTATCACCATTCTGTGACAAGTAATAGACCTAACCTCTATCTAAATGCTTGTAGAAAAGAAGAGCTATAGGAAAGGAGAAACATGTTCGGTCTAGGGTCAAAACATTTGCAGCAGCAATCTAACTGAAAACTCAAAAAAAGAAAGATATGGGGCAGTGTTTTACTACTTCTGTGGGGCTGAACCAACGCTGAGGGAACTGTGACGGGTATTCAGCTGGAGCTAGTTGTGTCCTCTCAGAAGTTATTTCAGACAAGGATTGAAATTGTTTCCTCACTGATAAAATAAGCACCATCTCTTCATTTTTCCAGAATTTTGAGGATAAATATATTCTGTAACTCATGAACTGCTATATAATTGTCAACTATATTTTTGCTATTACCTCAAAAGAAGGCAAAACTGGTACCACTGGTACCACACTGGCATGTTTTAATAACAAAGAAGAATTCTAATAGTTGAAGCTACCCACTCATTCCCTTATCTACTTAATTTTGCTCCTTTGACTAGTTTTACGCTATCATCTCTTAGCCTCCAAAGCTTAGGCTCCAAAAATTCCTATGCACCACTATATAAAAGCTCCCAAACTTCATCATCCTAAAACTTTCTCTCATTCTTCCTTTGATAAGTACAATTGGAATTATACAATGTGCTCTTTGGTGAATTTCAAAACCACATTTTTAGGGAGGCAAAATTAGTGAAATCATTTTAGGTTCACTACTGTTAAATGGGATCAAATAGCTGATAGCCACTAGAGTCATGGAAATTTCCTTTTAAGCTCTGCAAATAGAATGTTAGTGAATCATTCAAAGTCACAGAATACAATTCTAAATTTGAGAAAGAAAACAGAATTTCTGACTATCAATGTCTATTCTCTTCTCCACACCGTGCCATCTCAGTTTTCATTCTCTGATGATCAATTTTAATTAGAGACCTTCTGCCAAGCTGAAAGCTCAAGTGACCAAATTATAAGAAATTCTCTTCGTTATTATAATTATCCTGTACAGAGAATTTCCCATCTTCATGGAATATATGAAGAAATAATTATTCACATAAAAACATACTTCTTGACATAAGACTTTGGATCTTTAAGGTACTTTGAGAGCTTAGTATTTGTCTTTTTTTAACAACTCAACAAATATAAGTTGAATGAATGAATAAGTATCCCATTATCATAGGATTTGCTGCTGTTGAGATGAAAAAAAAATCCGGAACCACATACTGTCTCTATCTTTTTGTGCAAGCATGAGAGCTTTTAGACACCAAAATGTGATTACAGCAGGGGTCTAATAGGAAGCATATCAGGGCCAATGAATTGAGTGTTCAAGATATTATTCATGCTTGACATGGTTTTTTATTAAATTTTCAATTCTTGTCTCTTAGAATTTTGCCTATTCTTCCTTTTAATTATTGAAATCCATGGTTACTGCCACCAATAAAACAGCAATTTCCTCATAAAAGAAAAATACGATAGTATGATACAATGCTTCTATTCTGCATCAGTTTTCTCATTGCCAGGTCACATCCTGGGACAGCAAAATCCTGCCAAATAGGTTTAAAAGAATAATCTGCCTAAGTAAAAAATGGCAACATCCATACCCCTTTATTCTTATAAGGCAAAATTTGCAAACCCCTTTGAAAACTTCAAGATTATCCATAAATATGACATAAACCTAAGCTATTTATTAGCTGAATCTTGTACATTCTAAGATTTTGAAAAATACCCTTCTGTTTACAAAGAAAAATCTAACTTCTCGTTCAATATGATTTTTAGCAATATATATATATATACATATATATATATATATATTAGCCAGGGCCAGTTGGTCACAACTGTAGTCACTGCTATTGAGGAGGCTAAGGCTGGCAGATTCCTTGAGTTCAGGAATTCTAAATTGTAGTAAGATTAAATTAAATTGGGTTTCCACAGGAAGTCCAGAATATGGTAAGTCCTTTGGAGCACAAGATTACCAGTCTGTATAAGAAAGGATAAACCAGACCAATTTAGAAAAAAAAAATAGATAAGGTTAAAGCTTTTGTAAGGATCAGTTTTGGAAGAAAGTTCATTAGGGGCTGTGGCATTTACAACCAACTCGGGAAAAAAAATGTTTATTTTAAATAGATATATACTACATGAAGCAATAAGAAACACAAATGTTTAAAAATCTAATACATGTTTCTGCACAAGCCATTGGAAGTTTAATCATGCAATACACTTAAAACATGCACATTCAGGGGCAGCTAGGTGGTGCAGTGGATAGAGCACTGGCCCTGGAGTCAGGAGTACCTGAGTTCAATTCCGGCCTCAGACACTTAACACTTACTAGCTGTGTGACCATGGGCAAGTCACTTAACCCCAACTGCCTCACCAAAAAAACCCCCAAAACCCCAAAAAAACAAAAAACATGCACATTCATATATGTATTTACACTATTTTCACTGATTTTACTGCTCGTTTTCCAATATCATGAGCTCATGAGCAGAATATTTAGAAAAAAATTCAGACAAACACAGATAAACTTATTATATATGGATATGTATACAAATATATGTATATATACAATCAATTTAGATTTTCAGTAAAATATATAGATTTGAGAAAGGCTATATAACAGAAGATTAATATAAGAGTATGCAATGGCCTTGTGAAAAATAGTTTTAACAATTGTAAATAGAAGGCTGACTAGGACAACAACAGCTGCAACAGCAATAAACTTTTTTTGTTGTTGTTTCATGTGTAAGTTAAACTTGAGGACAAGAGGATTAAGGAAAAGAGAGGGCCTTGGTTTGGCATGGATGAGAGAATGGTACCTGAGAAGAGGAAGAAGGTAGAGGTTGCTCAATTATTACTTTTTCTCCTTATTTTGCAAAGGAGGTTGATTTGTACACTGGAAATGACAGAACAAAAATGAATTGATGAACAAGATAAATAAGGACATAGGAAGAGAGCACTTAACTGCCCTCAATGAGTTCAAATCACCTGACCCAGATGAAGAATATCCTCATAAGTTGAAAAACCTGGCATATGTGAGTGTTTCAAACTTGACCCATTGCCAGTACTATTTGAAAGAACATGAAAAAAGGAGTGGTATTTAACAGTTTTATCAATAATTTAGACAAATTATGCTAATCAAATTTGAAGATATGACACACTTCAGAAGGACAGTTAACACATATGGATGACAGGAACTTAAAGAGTCTTTACAGGTAGAACACTTGGAGAATATATTAAGATGAAATTCAGTAAGGATAATTGTAAAACATTACTCTTGGGTACAAATAGTCAACTCAAAATATGCAAGTTAGAGGAAGCAGGGAAAGATTGCCATTGCTATGGAAAAAAAGATTTTTTAGTATACTAAAAGCTCAATATAAATAGAAGTCAAAAAGTTAATGTAGTCATGATCTGCATTTGGAGGGGAGGTGATGAATTCACTTTGTTCTCATCAAAACACATTTGAAATTTTGTGGTCAGTTCTGGGAACCATGACTCGAGAAGGGAATTCCTAAGGTGGAGAATGTCTAGTGGTAAGCAACCAGGATGGTGAAGATTCTGGAGTTCATTATTTATTTGCCTTTTGTTTATGATGTGGTGACTTCCTTCCTTCTTTAGTAATTTATATATGTATATGTATATATATTCACTTGTATATTCATATGTATATCTATCAGTTTGAAAACTGTGATAGATATGTATATATCTGCATATACATATATGTACATAAATATGACAGTTTTCAAAGCTTACAAAGATACACAGTCACTTGTTATTAAAATTAAATAATATGCTTGTCATAATAACTTTGTTAGAACACCTGTCAGGTTAGGTTTTCCTTGAAAAAACAACAACAATATCTTAAGAATTAAAGCTTAATAGATCTGTGTGACTATTTGATGTAAGAAAGATTACAATTCTCCTAATCATACAAAACTGTAGACAACATAACATAGGCAAATTGGGTATTGTTTCAGATTGTTAAGTTAGATTCTTAATATGTTTGAAAATTTTTTATATCTATTAATGTAGAAATTGATGTCTTTTTCTTTTTCCAAAAAATGTTTTTGTACATAAAACAACTCTATGACTGTCTTATAAAATGCACAGAACTTCTCTCAACAACATTCTTTTGTTTTTTTGCTAATCACATTGTTTTTAAAATATAAAGTACTATATGAATTATATTAAACAATGTTAAATTATGCAAATCAAATTCTCTCTATGTGTAGAGAGATTATGTTCAATGTAACATAAGATAAAAAAAACTAGAGAATCAACCTATCATATAACTGAGTTTGTATTTCATCTAATCTTCTTTTTTGATCTTCTGTTGGGAAATACAATAAGAAAAGCTTGGGAGGGAGCAAAAGGCAGGCAAAGTGGGAAGAAGGAAGCAAAGCAAACAGCCTAGATAATTCTCCAGATCGAAAAGTCATTCCAGAATAATTGATAGCAGTTTTTATTTGATTTAGTAAAAGCACTCTTGATGTTCAAAAGACCTTGAGAAGATAGAAAAACAAAGAATTAGCCATTTTTTTCATTCACATGAGCTTGACTATGAGTCAAGCAATATGTTAAGAGAAGTCATTTCGAAACAAGTAGAATTACTACAGAAATATGAATTTATTGAAAACTATAAATTCCTGTCATTTCCTCAATCCTGTTGCCCAGAAAGTCCCTTGGTACTTGCACCCAAAGTTATCTTCAGCAGTCAATAGATCTGTGTGATAATAAGGGCCAGAAATTTTGTTTGTGATGTTCAGACAGCTCAGAAATATACACAAGAACATGTACAATAGTCATTCATTTTCCTTTTCTTCCAAGGCCATGACTATATTCTAAGACTTGGTTGCCCCTGAATTGGTATCATTTTAGAGGAAAATGTTCACAGTAAAGATGAAAGCGATTTAATTAATCAATCTAGCTATCCCTAAAAATATTCCTTATTTAGCACCCTTTGCAATGCTTATAACACTACTTAGAATTTGTCATCAAAAAACTGCAAGTTTGGCAGTTTTAAAATGTACTATTTGGTCCCACAAAAGATTGTTCTAAAATTAAGAGTTCTACCAAAAATATTTCCTCTGATAGATGAATTTTTGCTTTATTATGCCTGCACTATTCTTTCTAGCTTTATAAATACCATGATGCTTATACTCTGACTATTATCCACAGCTCTCTCTCTCCCCATCTCCTTCCCACCCTACTTTTCTAACTTTGTCCTCTACAGCTAATTGACCAGGCCTCCTGGACACTTTCAGACCAACTCTACACCATATCACCATTTGTCCCCATATATTTCCCCCTCCAGCTTCCCTTTATTTATTGTCTTTCCTTCTGAATAATCAGCTTCATTAGGGCAGAGATTGTCTTCTTTGCTCATATCTCTATCTACAGAGTATAACACAATACTTGGTACAAAATAAGGGTTTAAGAAATACCTCTTTTATCTATAATTATTTAAATGATTGAAAATAAATGTTTTCATACTGAATCATTATATATAAGGAAAATGTTATTAAAGCAGACCATATAGAAGTAATAAGTAATTATAAATTTCGAAGAGTAATTTAGGAGTTATCAGAAACTCATTAACATGCTATTAATTTTAATTAAAATTTATTTCTAGGTTTCAATTATTTTTCCTTAATTTAAATATACTGATATACTCTATTAGCCAATTCTACACAATTAAAATATTTCAAATTATAGTTTGTTATAAACAAAGAATATAATTATATAAATTGAAATTTACTCTTAATACTCAACTCACTATTTAGAGAATATCACATTACTTATTATATATGAACTCTTTTAAACAGTGATATATTTATGAAAATATGATTTTGCACATTATCTTTATGAGGGAATTTTATTCTCTTCTTGGGAGATGAATTACATACACCATATTATATATGGATAAAATGAGACCCATTTCAACATCTCTTGTTACAGTAAGCTAAAATATCAATTTACCTCTTTGAAGAATTCTGAGTACTATTCTCACCAACTGGGAATTTTGGTGTCATACGCTAAAAGCCTTCTTTTCTATGTGATAGCTAATGACCATTCTTTGGGATGGGGGGAAGGAATGGAAAATGACACATCATACTGTCCCTTGTGTGTATTACACACAAGGCTAAGCCATATCTGATTTCATTGCTAATGAAGTCCCAGTAAGTCTTAGACAGACTTCTACTGTCTGGATGGAATAATTGCTAGAAAATATTTTATCTAGATGGAAAATGGATTTTAAAATACACACAAATATATTCTTTACTATTACATTAATAAAAGTAATAGAAATTTTAATCTATTTATAAAGAAAATAACATAAGTATTACAAAATATGTGCTAATTAAATATTTCAAAATTAGTGAAGAAAATTTTAGGAATATGTTTCAATGTATCTATCCTTTATATGAATACTTTAAAATGAGAATTATATTATCAATTATCAATTAAATATCCAATTAAACCACAAACACTTTCCAGGAATTGATCAATTTTAAAAAGAACAGTGTTCCAAACATACTAATGTGCATGGGAAGTATATACTAAATAACTTGGGCACATTTATCCACTGCACCATCTACCTGACACTTGTTTATCCTTTTTTGAAGAAGAAGAAGAAGAGTGATAACATCACAGTGTGATGTCTTGACTTGCAAGTGAATTGGATATAAGTGAGGCAGAGTTTCAAAATCATCAGCCTCACCCTTCCACAGCCATTGAAGTCCAGTGGCTAGACAAAAGTGAAGATGACTGGAGATGGACCAGGATCCAAGTAAAGACTTTGTCCACACTCTAAGCACCTGCTTTCACAACCTTCATGGCCATCAGAATAAATTATTTTTATTCACCTATTTTGCAAAGGGAAGTCTTCACATGCTTGAGGTAGACATTCCCCTATCTCACTGATGGGTTTGAGGTTATCAGTTATCCTCAAATATATATATATATATATATATATATACTCTAGCCACATACATGTGTATACATGCACATATATACACATTTGTGTCCATCTATATACACATATATACATATATAAATACTGTATGTGATGAGCAATTATCACAATAAAATCTAACATATAGCTACACAAATGAAACCATGCAAAATCCACATAAATCAAGATCCTAATTCAATCCCTTAATGAGGTAGATCTGAAAGATGTAATAATTTCATTTCACAAAATTTCCTCTGGGCTTCTTTCACAATTGCATTTTCCCCCTAGAGCTGCATGTTTTGGAATGCTCATTTCAAAGGCTATTACCTTTTGCTATGGAGAAAAGTGGGCCCTGTAGACAGAAAACTGTACTTATCTATCAAAAGGAACTATGAGGAAATTGCTATTGGCTAACAATCATAACACAGCCCCTTTAAAAATGGCTTCATGTAGGTGGTCAAAAACTGTCTACTTTTCAAGTTTATATAAACAATATAAACTCAATCTATTCATCATAGCAATCTTTTTTGTGACCTAAGCAGATGTAATGATTTCTTTGATTACATCAAAATACCCTGGAGCACTTTGTATTTGTTCAGAGTAATGTGTTGGGTTTGGCAATCAGCTCCTATTGATTTGATTTGCTTCAAATCATTAGTGGTATGATGTATTTTTTAAAAAGTCCATAAACTCCATTTTTGCTCCTTAGCTGCTGGGCTTCTCTCAAGATACACTTACTGTTGTTTCTTGAGTGAACATTGTGGGCTCAGTTTTCTCCCTTGTGAATTGGAGGTGCTAACTCCTTAGGCACACAGAACACAAAACCTTCCCTTATCCCCCATTCCATATGCTGCCATCCAGTTGGGTTTATGCCCAGATGCTGCCTGCAGACAGATATGCTTCCTCTCATAGTAGGACGGAAGGTGCTAGCTATTCTCATTTAATAGATGCTTAGCCACTACTATCTCCCTGGAGCAGAGCAGGGTATGGTAGGACCTTCAGACCCATGAGATGCCTTATCATATCCTAAGATTTCACTGTCTTTCTCCGGTTTAGGGATAGTCACAGATGAGGGACAGTACAGATGTTGTGGCTGTGAGAGTCCCTTTTTTTGCTTTTCATTTAATGCTATTATAACTTAAGTCATTATATTACATAGAACATTATCAATTAATCTAGATCTAGTGCAAAAGGCAATTCAGAGGTCATCTATTCCAACCCTTTCATCTTCCACTTGAGCAAACTGAGGCCAGGAGATCTGAAGTGACTTGAACAAAGTCCAACGGATGCATCACCGGTGGAATTTGAGCCTAGGTCTTCTGACTCCAAAGCTAAAGTTCTTATCACCATTCCAAAATTGTTTGCATACCTGTTCTTAACAGATAACTGATATATAGCATATAAAGGCATAGGGATCTGATTTAAAATCTTGAAATTTTATATTGGTACCAATAAAAATAGTGTGATAAAATAATGGGATTTGGCAGATGCCCAAGGGCCCCCACCTGAAGATTGAGACTGAGACCACACCTGGCTGGCCCTGAGTGGGGTTTTGTTCTCAGAGGCTGTGGACTATGACATCAACAGGAGACCACCCTCAATCAATGAGCTTGAAGGAGCTCCCCTTTCAGGGAAGGAGACAGGAAGTAAGATGGTAAGGCTGAGTCTCTGGGTCGCCCTCTTTTAGTTTGGGAACCTGCATGTGGTAGCAGGGGCAGAATAGACAGAGTAGACAGATCTTCCTCATGTGTTCTCTATGGAAGCCTGGATAGCTAAGTAAAGGTGGCTTTCTTACCTTCTCCCTCTTCACTAACTTCTAAGACATTTTAATAAATACTTAAAAGCCTAAACTGTCGTTGAATTTATTAGTAAATCTTAGCTAGTTTCCCCTGAAAACTGGGGGTGGGGGCAGTCAAGGACGCAAATTAGATTTCAAACATCACAATACTTTACAATATACAATATGGGGTTTAGTGAAAACTTATCAGCTAGCAAAGCATTGCTGCAAGGATGTCCTGTTTTCTCTATAACAACAGCAATAAACATTGATTTAGAAGATAAGGTAATTGTGGAAGAACTCCTTTAAAGGTGCTCAAACCTTAAATTATTTCTGCAGGAAGTCAGGTTCTTAAATAGCTTCCCCCTTTCCATCATTCAAAGAACATAAGAAAATAGCTGTCTCATGCAGGGCAAATAGTCACAGGAAGCCATAGATTTGCAACTTCTAATTAGAAAGTTGGCAATATATTGCTAGTTAACAACAAGACTTAGAAGAAAACATTTTAAGGTTGAAACAATCTCTTTTTAAAAATCTTGTCATTATTTTAAAGTGTGAAAATTCAAATATTTAATGTTTATAATAAAATCACATAAGTCAAGTAAAATGAAACGAATCATGATTTCATTTAAGCAAATTAAATATAGAAAAATAAATATGGGAAAAGAGGGTGATGGGATTTTAGCTAGAGAATAGTAGACAGATACTTGTACTGAAATATTTTTAGTTAAATCCATTATGATCTTTGTCCCACATTTCCAATGTGACTGAATCTCCTGACAAAAACAAGTATGCCCTGTTTTTCCTAGTATTTGTCAGAATGATGAATTTTGTCCTATTAGCTATGCTGCTTAGACCATCAGAATCCTCACCACTCCTACAGATGCTCATTGCCACAGAACCATTTATAAGGAAGCACTCCTAGTGACACACTGTAAAGAATTTCATGTTAGCAGCATCTTTACACAGTACTAGTTTTAATCAGCTATCCCTTAATTAATGGTCAGACTTTCACATTGGTCCTACAGGAGATTAAAAAAGAAAATCCCAAAGTGGCTCAGTGTGAGCAAAACTTTTATCTCTTTCACAAAGTTAATGGTTATTTTTAAAAATCATATAATTTCTGGCAGAAAAAATATGAATTTATATATTGTTACTCCTTGGGAATGAGAAAAATCACTTCTAATTACTGAAAAAACATACATGGATTCAAAGATACTGATACTACTTAAACCTTTAAAATCACTTCTGGTATGGAGATGCTTTGTTTTTAACCAAATGAAAAGAAAATATCATTATTAGTGCATGTGAATCTAAAAAAAGTTTTAAGAAAGTAATATATTTTGAAAAATTAGCTTTAAAAATTTTATTTTTAGTTATTTTAAAATAACTCACTATGAGGTTTGAGAGAATGAGAAATTAGAACCTATGGGAAAAGTTGTGATTAAAATATGGTAGGCAATCAAAACTACCCCATGAAACTGGAATATGAATTTATGAAATTCCTAAAAGAAACAAAACTTGCAAAATTAAAAAATGAAACTAAATTAAGATTAGGATTTTACAAAATTCCTGGGAAGCTCCCAATGTCCTGAATAATAGTAATTAGTGAGTTGTTAAAAATAAATTTCATTCAAAATTATCATAAAATTTTTAACTATTTACATTTTTTTTGCTAATATTCAATGTTTTGAGTTTATGGCCACCGATGACTCAGCCAGTGCTTCCCAAATGCTTCCTTTGTGTTAGATGCATTGGAGGGGGTAGGAGGAAAGAAAAAAAAACAATGTTTATAGAAATACATACACATATGTGTGTTTGTGTATGTGTATGTGTATGTTTGTATGTATGTGTGTATGTATGCATGTATGTGTGTATGTATGCATGTATGTGTATAAACAACTCTGTACATAGGGAGTTTAAGATTTAGTTGAAATAAGATTGATGCCCAAGATTGAGCAAATCACTTGACCCCAATTACCTCACCAAAAAAACTAAAACCAAAAAAAAACAAAGAAATAAGTAAGGAAAGTCATTAGAATTATACCTACAAAAGTTGATTAAAATACACCTCAATTCATTATGACAACAAAAAGATAACTGCAAGAATGTAGTTTCTTAGTAATGAAGCTAGAATAAGGGGACACTGGAAACACAGGTATCTTAAAACTTTCTTTATAAAGAAAGCACACTAGTAGGCATGACCTTATGTAGAGATGTCTATCCATACCGTTGTTTTCCACATAGTTAATCTATTTGGGGAGTCAGATCATACATATAAGTATTACAAGAGTTCATCACAAAAAGATAATGTGGAGAATTAGTCTAGTTAGAGAAGTAATCAAAGGGGTACATCTTGATTTAGGCTTTGAATGGGAGCCTGAATGTTGAGAGGGAACTTTGTTCAAAAGTAAAATACTAGTCCAATCAGCCCTATGCCCTATTCTCTTTATTGCTCAAACACCTGGTGATTGAGAATAGTGCTGGAACCTGTTTAATCATACACACACCTAGAATGGAAACATCAAATTGTATGTGGAATACTGTCTTGTTGGACATTTACAATGTTGGGAGTACATATTCATAAGTAAATTCAATATTTGAGTAGAGCAAGAAACAATTTTACATTTTAATTGGCATAATTTTATATTCCTAGGAGGCAACATATACAAAAATGGACTTGGAGACCTAGGTTTGAATTGTGTGCCTAATACTTTTCACCTAAGTAATGTATTATAAGTCATTTAACATTTCTGGGTCTTAGTCTCCTCATGTTTGAAAAAAAAGAGAGTGTTCAGCTAGATAATCCCTAAGGTTACTGCTTGGTCTAAATAAATAAATAAGTGCTAGAGCCTTCTGAGCTTGTATTGTTATAAATCAGTCACAGTCAGATAGATACACTGTACCCTGATTCTGAGAATGTCATGTGTCACCTATGAGCACAAAGGACAAACAACAACATCAACAAGTGAGATGTATATTAAATTTGAACTCTTTCAGTTTATAATTAATATATGTATTTCAGAATAACAACTTTTACTTGGAAATTTTCATAAACCTCCCACATTTGTAAATTAAACTGTTAAGTAAATGCAAAAGATTTGATGGGTTATTACCACTAGTAAGCCCTATACATGAAGATTATAGTAAATAAAATAATTAGCAGGAATATAAGAAACTAATCAAATTTTTCTGGGGCTGAATGCCATAACTTTAAAAATTGTTTTCTGGGGTGGCTAGGTGGCGCAGTGGATAGAACACTGGCCCTGGAGTCAGGAGTACTTGAGTTCAAATCCGGCCTCAGACACTTAACACTTACTAGCTGTGTGACCCTGGGCAAGTCACTTAACCCCAATTGCCCCGCCAAAAAAACCCAAAAAAACGCCAACAAAACAAACAAAAAAAAATTGTTTTCTATAAGAAATTATATTTTTCTACTTTACCTAGAAAACTCACCAGATGTATTTCAAGAAAATGTCAAATTGTTGCCTCAAGCAACATTCTGTTCATTTAAAAAGTGTATTAGCAATTTTAATGAATGCTTGTTTTCAATATTCAATGAGTATGTTTCCTTTTTATAATGTGATATGTTTTTCAATTAAATCAATTATAGTGTCTCAGAATGATCTTTAACATAGCAAACATTTTAGTTTCTAAGGCTTATTATTACAAGATAGGATTTTCATTCAGAAAGTATCCCAAACAGCTATACATGTCTATTTATATAAACTCCCTTATAAGCTCCCCACATACACATGCAATTATATGTGCAATGGAAATCATGAAACTGAAGATGGGGAACTTGCTAGTTAAGCAGTGGAGAATGGCAGTAATAATTTGGAAATATCTGGAAATTAATATGAAAATTTGATTTTGTGCAAGATAAGATAAAAGTTTCCCTATCAATCCTAGCATTTCAGGGGCTTTAAATCCAAGGATACAGTGGTTGGGGGATTAAGTGAATTAAGATGAGAGCCAAAATGCAGGTGGCATGGGTTAGAACTAGTTAGGAGGTTGGATACCTGTTTCTAGATAAGATAGGGTAAAAGATCATTTAAAACACAAGAGAAACTTTACTATGTTTCCTAAGAATGGCTTTATATTTATATGTTGCTTTATTGTTGAGAAAGGTTATATAGGCATACAGAAGAATGCCCCACACAACACATCTAGGAAATAGTTATAAAAGCTTTGTATGAAAACCTCTACTCCAAAGAAAGCTGTCGCTTCTCAGTTAGCCCATTCCAGTTTGAAATAGTTCTAATCATTATGAAGGTTTCTATTATATAAAGCCTAAATATGTTTGTGAAATTTCTACCTTTTGTTTCTAGCTTTCTTTTCTCTGATGCCTAGTAGAATATGAAACACTTTCAAACACCGCAATATAGCAATCATGATTCCTCTAAGAATTATCCTTTCCATACTAAACAACCCCAATTTCTTTAACCAACCCACATATAACCTCCTTGTGGGACCTTCCAACATTTTGGTTGCTTTCCTAGACAAAGTGTCAGCTTATGAAAGTGTTTCTTAATATGTGATACCCAGAACTGAATACAATATTTTAGATAAAGCCTTAAGAGAACAAAGTATGGCATTATCATCAATTCTCTGATTCTGGCCTGAGCCTCTGGAAATCCATAGGCTTCTGCATTCTGAAGACATCATCATCATCATGTTATAATAGTTTCCTATTGATTCATAATGATGTTAAAATGTGGTGAAGTAGCCAAATCTTCTCAAAGTGTTAGCTAAATTCTCTTTATAAAACTGGGTTGTTTAAATTTACTACTTGTTATTTCATTGACTAAAGTATTTGGCTTTTTGTGGTTATTCATCCATTTCCTTTAGTTTTTTTTTTTCAGTTTGCTGGCATATAATTTAATTTTCTTTTAAATTTTCTGTAGCTTTTTCTTTTTGCAAATTCCTCATCCTTATGTTTTACTTGATATATGATTTTCCTCTACTTATATTTTTTCTTTGGTCTTCTAAATTTCTATTTTCCTATTTATTTTGAGATTACTAATTTGTTGGTATTCTATGTTAGCTAGAAGCTATAACCATCAGTCTGTTCATTTTTAATAACATTTATGTAGTTTGTATTATGTGCCTGGCAGTGTGAAAACCTTTATTATTACTATCTCATTTGATCCTCACAACAACCCTAGGAGGAAGCTGCTATTATTAATCCCGTTTAAAATTGAGGAAACTGAAGCAGAGAGAGTTAATATGACTTGCCTGGATTGATAAAAGCTAGTAAATGGCTAAGGCAAGATTTGAACTTATGTCTTCCTAATTCCAGATCCATTGATCTATCCACAGCAAATCTAGATTACTCACTTTTGCCAATATTAGTTTTTGGACAGTTTAGTTTATTGTAAAGACTATCATGTATTTTGGTAATCAATGATATTACTATTCTTTTTAATATACAATTTTATTGTTTCACTCATTTACATTTTGGTGGGGTTGAGCCACAATAATGGAGTGGTAAACATTTTTACCGTGTTCTGCCAACATACCCCTATAAACAAATTTTAAAAGCATATCAAATGAAATTTTTAATGGGAAAAATTACCAAAAAGTCAAAATGAGTAATTTTATAGCCCAGAGAAGATACAAAAGATAGAAATATAGGTCTGCCAATAGTGGGGTGATGGTTGGCAAGGAAATAGCACAGGCTTAAGGCCTTGGAAACAGGTGGTAGCAGCAGGTGGTATTACTGGGAGCATCCAGTGTCCTACCAAGAGGAGGGACAATAATGGAAATGAACCTCTGATCAGAAATAGATTTCAAGGGACCCCTGTGCCAGCACTAGGTACAGGATATGGCAAGATTTGGAAAATCTATTGCGCATTTTCCAGTTCTGAGTTGCTACCTGGTTAGGGACCAGAGGACAGAGCAGCAGGGTAGTAACTAGAAATCTCTAGGAAGCACTGAAATCTTAAAGGCCCCAGACTTAGCTGTGAAAGCATCAAGCCATAGAGCTCAAAAGATTGGAACAGACAACCTCTCTAACCTTAGATATGAGCAGACACCAATTCTAACATAAAATCCAAAGTCAAGAGATTGGCTGGAAAAGGAGCAAAAAACAACAATAATAACAATAAACCTGATCAAAAAAAGCTACTAAAATAACAGAGAAGATTAAGACAGAAACTCAGAAGAAGACAATGACCTGAAAATATCTACAAAGTCTCACAAAAACAAACAAAAAAACCAACAGATTAGGCCCAAGTACAGCAATACTCCTTAAAGAAGCAAAATAAATTAATTAAAATCGTTTAAAAAAATTGAAAATTCAAATAAGAAAAGAAGAGGAAAATTGTGGGGGGAAATGAGAGCAATGCCAAAAAATTATAGGAGAATTAAGAGCTTGGTATAAAAGACACAGAAATAATGAGGAAAATTACTCCCTAAAAATCATAATTGGCTACATAGCAAGAGAGAGGAAAAACACTGAAGAAAATTATTCTTTTAAAAGTAGAATTGGTCATGTGAAATGACTGACTCCATAACAAATCAAGAAAAAACATAACAAAGTCAAATAATACAAAATTAGAAGAAAATCTGAAATAGCTCATCAGAAAAACAGCTGACCTAGAAAACAGATCAATGAAAAGTAATTTACCAATTACTGAACTATCTGA
Organism: Dromiciops gliroides; assembly: GCF_019393635.1. NCBI lineage: Eukaryota > Metazoa > Chordata > Mammalia > Microbiotheria > Microbiotheriidae > Dromiciops > Dromiciops gliroides. The sequence goes on from NC_057861.1 coordinate 354,425,739, forward strand.
AAGCCATAAGGTAAACAAGAGCCTAGACATCATATTTCAAGAGATTGTAAAGAAAAATTACTCAGATATTTTAGAATCAAAGGGATAAGTAGGAGTCGAAAGTATCAACCAAATACCACCTGAAGCAAATGGCAAAATTAAAACTCCCAGGAATATTATGATCAAATTCCACAGCTCTCAGATCAAGGAGAAAATACTGCCTAAAGTCAAAAAGAGATAATTCAAATACTATGGAATTACGTACAGAATCACGCAAAATTTACAACTAGCATCATAGGAACAGAAGTATGGGAATATGATATTCTGGAAGGCAAAGAAGTTAGGATTAAAACTAAGAATAACCCACCAAGAAAAACTGAATTATCCAACAGGGAAATAATGGACAATTAATGAAATAGAAGACTTTCATGCATTTCTGATGAAAAGATCACAGCAGAATAGATAATCTGACTTCTGAAAATAATACCAAAGAAAAGGTCAGCATGAGTGACAAATCATAAGGGATTTAATAAGGCCAATCTGTTTTTAAAAATTTTTAAGGGTATATATGAATTCCTTGAAAACTTTATCACCATTTACAGCAGTTAAAAAGAGTCAAGTTATACCGAGTTGGTGGGTTTTGGTCAACTGGTCTCAGAAGAAAAAATGAGAAGGCAAGAAAGAGGGATGTACTAAGAGAAGGGGCATGCGAGAGGAAGAATGGGAGAAATTATCTCAAAAAAAGAGGTGTAAAAGTAAGAGTTTTTATAATGGAGGGGAAAGGGGGTGAAAGGGCAATGTCTATATCTCATGCTCATCTGAACTGGTTCAATGGGGGAAGAAAAAATTACACACAGAGATATATACACAACCATTTGTGTATAGAAATTCATCTTGTCCAACAAGGAATGCTTAAAAATAAAAAGTAATATCAATAAAGTATACAACTTAAAACTGATTTTATGAAGAAAAGATAAAATAAACCACTGGCTTATTTGATTAAAGAAAGAACAAAATTAATTTAACAGTATCAGAATGAAAAAGGTAAATGAACAAAAAATGAAGATAATGACTATTTAGCCCAAATAAATACCAGTAAAACAATCTAAAGAAATGGATGAATCTTCACAAAAAATAAATTGCCCAGATTAATTGAAGAAGAAATGTAATACTTAAATATCCTTATTTTAGAAAAAAATAAATTTGAAGACATCATAAATTAGCTCCCTAATGAAAACAAAAGTGAGGACCAGATGAATTTACAAGCTGATTCTACCAAACATTAAATAAACAATTAATTTTAATATTATATAAACTATTTGGAAATAAAGAAGTGCTCCTACTGTACATGACACAAATATCCATCAAAAGATGGTTAAGATAGGGAGAGCAAAAAAAAAAAAAGAGAAGGAAGACTATGGACAAATTGCCTTAAAAACATTGATGTAAACATTTTATATAAAATACTAGCAAGGAGATTACAGCAAAATATCCCAATTTTCATGTACTGTGACTAGGCTGGGTTTATACTAGGAAAAAAAAAGAAAAGCTGGTTCAATAGTAGGAAAACTGTAAGCATAACTGACCACAACAAAAATTAAAATTATGAAAAATGATTATATTAATAGATGTAGAAAAACTTTAGTCAAATATAATAGCTGATATTATTAAGAATCACTAGAAAAGAGCAACATATCTAGTTTTTCTTAAAATGATAAATGATTTCTATCAAAAAGCAAGAACGTACATTATTTGTAGTGGTGATAAACCTTAAGGACTTTCTAATATGATTAAGTCTGAAGGGTGCCCATTTTCATCATTGTTATTCAATATTGCACTAGAAATGTTAGATATAGCAATTAGATGAGAAAAAGAAATTAAAGGAAAAAGCATAGAAAATGAGGGGGGGAAAACAATCACTTTTTTTGCAGGGTAATGAGGGAGGGTTATGTGACTGGTCCAGGGTCGCACAGCTAGTAAGTGTCAAGTATCTGAGGCCAGATTTAAACTCAGGTCCTTCTGAATCTAGGGCCAGTGCTTTATCAACTGTGCCACTTAGCTGCCCCTAAACTATCACTTTTTGCAGATATGATAGTATATTTAGAAAATCCTATAGAGTCAACTATAGTTGAAACACTTAACAAATTCAGGAAAGTTGTAGGATATAAATAAATCCACAAAAGAAGTATCAGTTCTATATGTCATCAACAAAATGCAGCAAGAACTAATAGAGAAATTTCACTAAAAATAATTGCAGACAGCATAAAATACTTGGGATTCTACTTGTTAAGACACCCAGAAATAGATGAACAAAATTACAGAACACTTTTCATACAAATAAAGATTTCCAAATAATCCAAAAAACATTAATTGCTCATTAGTAGGTAGATCCAATTTAATAAAAATTACAATACTACCTACATGAATTATTTAGTTCCATGACAAACTACCACAAAAACTACTTTATATAACTAGAAAAAAATAATAACACAAATTCATCTAGAAAAGGTCAAAACCATCAAGGGATTCAGTGAAAAAAAAAATGTGAAGGAATCGGAACAGCAGTACCAGATTTCAAACTATATTGTCAAAAATTAATCACTCAAACAATTGGGTGCTGAATAAGAAATTGAGGAGTTGGTCAATGGAATATATTAAATCTATAGTATACAGGAGAAAATGGGCACAGTTACATAGTGTTATGTAAACCAAAATATCCGATTTGTTGGAGCAAGAATGCACTCTTTAACAATAATGGCTAGGAAAACTAGAAAGGAAGCTGGCAGAAGTAGGCATAGACCAAAATCTCATATCATATACCAAAGTAAGCCAAAAATAGTTACTTGCTTTAGATATAATGGGTGTATCATCAGCAAATTAGGGGAGAATAGAAGAAATAAACTTTCATATATATGGATGGAGGGTAGTTCATGATCAAACAAAAAAAGGATGACAGGGGAGGTAAAATGGATAATTTTGATTATACAAAATTTAAATGTTTTTTCATAAACAAATAAATTCAGCCCAATTTACAGGAAAAAAGTGAACTGCCAAAATTATAGCAAATTTCTCTGACAACAGTATGATTTTGAAGTAGATAAATGTGATAAATGTATAAAAATAGGACCCATTCTCCAATTAATGAAATTCCAAAAGAATTATGAACAGACACTTTTTTAGAAGAAGAAATCAAAGCTTTATATAAACATAAAAATGCTCTACATCAATAATAGAGAAATGAAAATTAAAACAACTCTGAAGTATCACCTGCCACTCATCAAATTGGTTAACATGCCAGGAAAGGAAAATGACAAATATTTAAGGGGATGTGGGACAAGATGTACACTAATGTACTGTTGGTAGAGTTGTGAACTGCTCCAACCATTCTGGAGAACAATTTGGAACTATGTCCAAAGGACTATAAAACTGTGCATAACCTTTAACTCAGAAATATTACTACTAGATTTGTAGGGGAAAAGGAAAAAAAGGACTCATTTGTCAATAATTATTTAGTGCAGCTCTTTTTGTGGTGGCATAGAATTTGAACCTGAGGGGATGTCCATCAATTGGGGAATCATTGAACAAATTATGGTATATGAATGTGATAAAATGCTATTGTGTTATAAGAAATGATAAGGAAATAGTTTCATAAAACCTGGGAAGACTTATATGAACTGATGAAAAGTGATGTGCACAAAACTACTGAAGAAAACGATCCACACAGTAACAATATCAATAAAATTATCCAGCACAACTCCAAAGGACTCATGATGTAAAATACTGTCCACCTCCAAATAGAAAACTAATGGACTCAGAGTACAGATAGATGCTTGTGTGTACACACACACACACACACACACACACACACACACACATTCTTTCTTATCTTACTTTTTTCAGAACATGGATAATGAGGAAATATATTTTTCATAGTTGTATATTTTTAATATTTTTCATATTGCTTATGTTCACAATATGTATGGGAAGTCTGGAGAGAGGAAGAAAAATTGGAACTAAAACTAAAACTAAAATTTAAAAAATCTGCCATCAGTATTTTTATGAAAAAGAAAGAAAGAAAAGAGTATCAAACAAAAGAAAAATGTAGAAAGGGGAATGGAATAGAAATCATGTACCTAAACTTAAAAAGGAAAAAAAACATATTTGATCCAATAGGAAGTTATATCAATAAGTATACTTTTTTGAAGATCCTATGGCAGTTTTTTAAAATAAAAATACTGATCCCAGACTAATACATAAGGTAAGTTATAAATACACAAAGACAAAATATTTAAACTCCTTTCACAGGCTATAATGCAAAAATAAATATAAATAAAATGTGATAAAAATGCAAACAGAACCTAAATAATATGATTTTAAACATTTTATGGGGCAAACGACAAATGACTATTTTAACTGGTTCTACTAGAAGTTAGCAGTTTTTAAAAATTTTATTTCTATTTTTAGTTCCAATTTTTCTTCCTCCCTCCAGACTTTCCCCTACATACTGTGAACATAAGAAATATGATAAATATTAAAAATATTTCTTTTTATTTTTAAAAATTTCAGTTAGCTTTTATACTTAGCTGCTATGCCAATGGTCACATATATAATTAGTACTGTTATTCTATAATGTTCTATGTAGTCTGTGAAAATAATATAATGCAGTTCCTCTATCTCCCTTCTCCTTCAATGATCTTATCAGCTTCCATGATGGTTTCCATCATACTATCTGTGTAAACCTTTCCCAAATTGAGATATCCATACCTAATTTCTTTCCTGAACTCCAGTAACAGGTTTCCAACTGTATGGTTGACATTTCCACCTGGATATCATGAAAAAATATCAAATTCAATATATAATATGTCATATTTTGTTTTTTACTAAAATCTATCCCTACTCCAATCTTACCTGTTTCTCTTGAGAGTACTACCACCATTATGGGAACCTAGGTTCCTAATCTTGGGACCATTCTTTATTTCTCCTTTTTTTCCTCACCCCATCCCACCTCAATCCCATAGTCAATTGCCATATTCTGATAGCCAATCAAATAATTTCTACCTCTACAACATCTCTAAATCTTTTTCCTTCTTTCCAATTTTACTGCTCCAACAATAGTTCAGATCTGTATTTACCTCTTGAATGGATTATTGCCATAGACCCCTACTTAATTGTTTTCCTGCTCCATAGTGTTCTTCCATTTATCTTCCACAGAAGTGCCCAAGTATATTCATAAAATTCATACAGAAATAGATATTTTCCCCACTAAATAATCTTTTGTGTCTTGATATTGCCCCTTGGATAAAATCCAAAATCTTCCTGACATTTAACACTATAGCTCATGCTTGCCTTCCTACTATAATTTCATAGTCATCATTTTAATTTACTCTCACTTCTGATCAAACTACCCTCCTCACTGGTCCATATATACTACAATCAATATTCCACCTCAATATCTTTGCACAAGTGGTCCCCTATATGAGAAATTCATTCCTTCCTCACCTATACCTGACAGAATCCCAAACTTCTTGCAAACCACAATTCAAATGCTACCTAATAGAGGAGGCATTGCCTGAATAGTTATGGTTATTCATATTAATTTTCTCATAATTTTTTGCATTACCTTATGATGCATTTTTTAAACTTTTCAGTTTATATATTATATTCCCAAAGTAGAATGAAAACTCCTTGAGAGAAGGGATTGCTCTGGTTTTTGTCCTTATACAGCAACACATAGAACTGCACCTTGCTTATAGTGGGCATTTTAATAAATGCTTTTTGAATTATTTGCTAGATAGGTAATATTCAAATTCTGTTGGCTCCTTCCAAATGACATTCAGCCTACAAATTAGACTATCAGGAGTAAATTAGAAAAATTATTACCTTGCAACCTAGCAGTTCAAGAAGAAATAATATTCATGAGTCTTGAGGAAAACCCCTGGATATTGAATAAATGAAAATCATGACCTAATATTCAAAGTGAGAAAAGCTGGGGAAGCTAAAGTTCTAAGTGGCATTAGAACCTCCTTGGCTTGGGTCATGGGACAGTAGGGAGTAAGTATGTTTGTCCTGTCCCCCTGAACTTGAAAAGGGGCTATTGGAAAGTAGTGGGTAGTTGACTTCCCTGATAGGAATCGGTTTTTCTTTTGTGCATGAGAAACTAGGAGTTTGTTGCTATTACCAGAAGGGTAGAGGCAAAAATTTATCCCCACATACTGCCAAATAAAACAGCCAAAGATAAACCACTATGCAGGAGGCTGAGAGAGATAGGACTGAGGTAAAACATAGGAGAGATTTCATCTACACATCAAAAAATGATATCCAAGAAATAATTAAGCAATATCATAGTCAGAATATAAAGTAATAGGCCAACAAGGAAAAGTATTCAGAGTGCAGCACAGAAGCAGGAATTACCAACCACAAGGAGACTATAATAGAGCTCTATAGTTTCTGGTACATGCTTCTTTCCTCCTGAGCCATCCCCTTCTGCTATCATAGATAGGTGACCCAAGAAACTTGCAGAGTTTGTGCTCCAACCAAGACCTTCGGTCAACAAATCAAGTATTCTTTCCATTATAGCACACATCTTCACATTAGAGAAGTGTATTCCAATGTGAGTCCTAAGCAAAGTCCACGGTAGTTGTTTTGTGGTGGTGATGGTAGTGGTGATGAGTCTCTTTGTGTGTGTCTAAGAGCATGTGTTTGGTGTTGTATTTGTGTGTGTATGAGTGCATATCTGCCTCTTTGTGAGTGTCAATGAGTGTCTGTGTATGTAGGGGATGATAGCAGGAAGCATTCTGTTGTTTCATATTTATAATGTACTAATAAGATGAGTAGGCTAGAAGCATTTACTGTGAACATTATGGATGTGTTTTAAAATAGGAGAGCCAGTTGGATAAGAAATTACTTCTAATTCTTAAGTTGTCACTTCTAATGTAGAGGTTTGAAGTTAAGGTTAGTATAAATGGCAATATGTTAATACCACCTCTCTGTCTACTCCCACTGTTCACAAGTACATTTGATAATAAATCCCACTATCTTCTTGGTTCCAAAAAGACAGAGGTCATGAAAAGCCCACATGACTTTATTATTCTGTTAGCTTTTAGTTAGTGAGCTAAAAGCATATTATATAAATCTGATATAAAAGTATCATTTCTTAGGGTTGAAATAGGTAAAATGTCACATAGTTAATACAATCATTCAATTTATCTGTCTTGGTCATGGGTCCAGCTATAATATGGAAATTGGTGAGTCCCCTAATAATAGAAAACCACCAACATGTTAATGTTTATATAATGTCTTTTTTCTGAGAAAGTACAAACATATATATATATATATATATATATATATATATAAAATTTAATTTGAGTCATGAGCTTGCAAATATATATTTATTATCTCTAATATTCATGAGAATATAGATTTGATTTATAACTGAAAGGGAACTGAGAGTCCAAACCCTATACCTTAAGCATGAAAAGGTGAGCCATAGAGCATTTCAATGACTTTTCACAAAACTACTAAATTCCCAACATGGAATTTGAATTCAGGTCTTCTTGATGCCAAGTATATTCTGTCTCTCACTAAAGTATCTCTCAAGTTATTTGTCTACAATTAAAGAAACCTGCAGTAAGTTGATGATTATTGCTTTGTTACCTAGTAGAGTATCTATTATTCATTATCTTAATAAAAGAATAGAATGTTCAATTATTCTTTTGAAAAACACAGAAGTCCTTATTAAAACTCCCAAACAGAGCAACAATTAATAATACTTTCTTTTAACTACTATAATAGTTGCTAATAACTAATATAACACTTATATAGAGGGAATTTGAAAGAAATGGTATCTACGTATAACTCATTACCTTTCCCATTAACCCTTAGCTGTTACCAGTCACTGTTAATCTCATTCTGGCTACATGTTAGAACTTAACCATCTATAGTCAAGTTTCTCTCAGAATTTATTTTAGTTAAAAATACAGCCATTTTGGCATGGGAAAACATTGAACCATCTCACAGTTGCTAGCTAAGAAACTCCTAAGAAGTCCTGTGGCCAGGCTAGAGACTGTCTTAAGTAACTGCACTAAAAATAATAACTTAGAATGTCATGAGCACTTGCACTGGCTAAGCACCCTAGGTCCTACTTCACTTGGTGGCTTTGCAGAGAATTTCAGAGCATAGTCATCCTGGGATTAGTGTGGGGAGTCAGAGAAGGTGTAGGGGAAGAGAGAGACAAAAGGGAAGAATGAGTTTACAGTATTTCTCTATTATTTTTTTTCCCGAGCTGTTGCTAGGTTTTCTATGTTCCTGTTATAGCTGTTGTTTTACCACTATTTTTAAATAAATTATAATATCTTTAACTTAGCAGCATATTGGAAATATTTATTAAGTAAGATGTTGCCATTCCAATTTATATTTTGGGGAAAAGACTAAAAGATATCCCACTCCCCTATTATACACCCCCATAACAGCCTCCCTTATTTATTATCTTACAGATATTTGTTTAACTTCTAAAGTCCAAGTTTCATTAAATGATCTCCTCAGAAAGCAGTAAAGATCTATGATTTGCTGGGAATTCAGAAAAACAAATTTTGAGCAAAACTTCTCATAGCACTTTCTACATCTCTTCCAAACTTAAAAGAAGATTCTTGGAGTCAAAAGTCATAACTTCAGAAAGCTACTAGATGTGTCATTTTGGCCAAGTTAATTAATTTCTCTGAACACTTGTTTTCTCACCCTTAACAACAACAACAACAACAACAACAACAACAAAAGACAGTACTTTTACTACTTACATAAGGGGTCTTTGTGAAGAAAGTGGTTTGAAAACCTTAAAATTCTATATAAACATTAGCTATTATTAATTTGCAGTATGTACATTTGCATAAGCTTTTAAAATTCCTTACTAGATTATATGATCACTGTGCCCAGATACCATGTTTCTTCCTGTATCTGCTCCAGGGCTTAGCAGGCTGTTTTACACATAGCATATGCTTAATAAGTTTTTGTTATTCTCAATTAAACTTTCAAGGTTTTAAAATATATATAAAAAAGTTTTACTGCTTGTGACAACTTAGATAACTAGGATTGAAATAAAAGAATTTTGAGTGTAATTCTAGAGTAGTAAAATGTGCGTGGCATTTTGCTATCTTTCAAAAAATCACCAATTCAATTATTATACGTTCAAGAAAATAAATGTAGTACTCAATATAAATGAGAAGTTTATTCATTTAATAACAAAGTGAAATTTTAAAATTTTCTTTTGCTTTTAAGAAATTTTATAGAGCATTTAAATCAAAGAAATTGTATATGTGTATGGATAGGTATATAGACCTGTGATTGATTGATTTTGCAAATCCCAGTTATGAAACCCCCTCTTTTGATGAAGGTCAGAAGACTTTGTGTAGTCTATAGTCTTAGAAAAATGCCTGGAAGGCTGACAGGTTAACTGATTCAGCCATGGTCACCTACCTAGTGTTTGGGAGTCTATGCTATATATGTAGTCAGAGGAATAACTTGAACCTCAGTGTTCCTCATTCCACAGTTAGTCTGCTCTTTGTTATCTGAGGCTGACTCTCTAGAACAACATAAAAGTGGAAAATACACAAGTGTGAACATGAAAAAAATATATAATTGGATGTATGTGGTTTTTGATGGTATAGGCTGACCTACATGTCTATTTTGTCTCTTACATTATTATTGCCATAATAAGATAACAGTAAAGGCAAAATCAATTTAAAAAATTAAGTGGATTTCCTTAAATAAAAAAACAAATTAGATGAGATTCATATAACAGCATTTTTACAATACAGCATATCAACTATGGCAGAAATAAAATATTTCCATATATATTTAGTTTTTACCTGACATAGGTATAGTTATTCCAAATCATAATTTAAATTAAGTTGTTTTTCTTTTTCTTTTCTTTTTTTTTTTCATGTGTGTGGGGCAATGAGGGTTAAGTGACTCGCCCAGGGTCAAACAGCTCGTAAGTGTCAAGTGTCTGACTGCGGATTTGAACCCAGGTCCTCCTGAATCCAGGGCCGGTGCTTTATCCACCATGACACCTAGCTGCCCTGAAATTAAGTTCTTCTTAAGTAAATTTATTTTAAACACCCTACACATTCTCATATGTAGCTTTGCCTCATCACAAAACTTAACTAAGAACATTAGTTTATTTTCTCAGTATCCTCATATTTGAGAATTCAGGAAGTCTATGGTGGGGTAGGGGAAGAAATTGTGCTATTATCTAGCACTTGGCTTCCAATTTACATAATTAAAGTGAGTGGTTTGAGTGGGGGTAGGGTTAGGCCAGTTAGTTTGAAATAGAAAGGAAGTCATAGAGAATTTAAAATGCTGGCAGCAAAACTAGTTGTTGGTTTTAAGTGTCCTGTGCCAGTGAGGAAAATCTATCTGGAATTCACCTTGAGGGTTGGAGGTGATGCCAAAAACATGCGGGGTGCCAGAAATAGGGTGATGAACTATATGCATAGAAAAATAAAATGAATGGCTCTTGGCCAGTTTAGGAGTAAAACAACAGAAAAATGATTAGCTGCTGCTGTGGAAGGATGAATTACAGCCAAATTGTGCACTTTAGTGAGCAAATGTCAAATAGCTTGCTACTAACCTTAATGTCTGCTTCCGAAAATGATTCTGTAATTGCTACATAAGACAAATACTGAGAGCTTTTTTCTGTTTATTGTAAAATTATCACATTTTAGGGCAAAAGAATATCATAATCAATTGGAGGTTATAATCCAGATCTACAGATGAAATTTATAAAACAGATGATGGGAAGGAAGATTTGTCAATTATTTGAATCATTTAGGACCCATTTTTTAAAATTTAAAATTATGTGCTAACCCTGGAGTCTTGTTCTTTTACTCTAAACACATGAGTATTCCTTGAAGATCTTACATTTTTCCTTAATGTAATTTCTGCTGTTCTCATTCAGTGGCTGATAATAAATGCCAGAATCACTCATAAAAATATAAAATTCATCAGTACTTAAGAATTGTTGACAAGGCTCAGAATCAAAATTTTTACTTCGTTACCAATATTCCAGGTGTTTTTTCCCCAAGTCTACAAAAATAGAATGCTAATAAAGGTCAGTTTTCCATATGATGCAGGGATCACAAATTCAAAACATAAAGGAATATCACAAATTTCAAAGAATGTGATAGTCAAAAATAATATTTTAAAAATAAATTTGTCGGGGCAGCTAGGTGGTGCAGTGGATAGAGCACCGGCCCTGGAGTCAGGAGTACCTAAATTCAAATCTGGCCTCAGACACTTAACACACACTTACTAGCTGTGTGACCCTGGGCAAGTCACTTAACCCCAATTGCCTCACTAAAAAAAACCCAAACAAACAAAAATAAATTTGTCAACATTAGAGTTCTAGGATCAATCCTTCTAAAAACATACAATTACAAATAATTTAAGCAATATTATCTGCCATTTTGTATAAATTATCATGAATTTAGTAATGCATATCAAAAGTAATATTCATAGACACCATTGAATATGCTTTCAAAGTGTAAAGGTTTAAGCAATAATTTGCCAACTTATCTCAACTAATATTATTTCATATAATCTAATGAAAACAGACATAAGATCATTTATGCCTTCCTTAAGGAAAAAAAAACAATTATAACATAGTAGAAATGAGTATATTTTGGAGGCTTCATGTAATATCAAAGTAATTACCTTATTATTTGGAAGAAATTTGGATTGTGTATTTATCAAATCCTCATAGCAAACTCTTCATGTGAGGTTTAAGCATAAGAGACTTTCCAATGGAGAATAAGCATGGAGCAGTAATAATATAGGTTGGGTGAAGACTTACAAAAGATTGTCACATGTTAATATTAATGCAGCAAAATGTCATGATTGTGAACCAGTCATGATGCTATTTACGGAGTTGTGAGGTGGAAATAGACTTCTCAAACTGATTTAATAAAATTCTTTCAGATACTTACTACCTATGTGATCCTGGGCAAGTCACTTAACCACGATTGCCTTAAATGTCCAGGCCATCTCCAGTCATCCTGATGTATATCTTGCCACTGGACCCAGATGGCTTTGGAAGAGAGTGTAAGGTTGGTGAACTAGCACAGCCCTCCTTCACTTAAGTCTAATTCAGTGCAAGTCATGACATCACCTTCTGATATCATGGTCCTCTTAGAGAATAAAGGACATACAACAAGAACAATAAAATTCTCCAATTGAAGGGAACTTAAAAGGTAAAAATCTAGGTCAGATTCCTATTCAATTATATACTAACTTTCAATAGGTCTTTAGCCTATTCTGTTACTATTCTGCAGAATTTATAGAAAGTAAAACTGAGGGTACTATTAGACCTTATATTTCTTTTTGTTACAGTATCCCTCAGTTCTTGAATAAGAAAAAGGATTAAAGTCCTTCACCACACTGCAAAACAAAACAATAAGAAGTGTTTTGCAATGGAGGTCAGGAACAGTGAATGAATGCAGGGATCAGAAGCAGCCTGGTGCAGTGGAAAGGGGATTAGATTTGGAGTTAGAGAATTTTGGTTCAAAACCCAGTACTGATTCAGATCCTAGTCCTGTCACTTGCTGTTTCCATGTTCTTGGAAAAGTCATTTAACCTCAATTGGTCTCTTTTCTTTAAAACAATTGTACTAGCTGTCCTTTATTCTAAATCTATATATGACCCTATGAAAATGAAGCTCAGAAGAAAACTGGAAGGGTACAGAACTGAATGGATGTGTGTGCATGTGTGTGTGTGTGTGTACACATGGAGGGAGAGACAGAGACAGAGAGAGACAGAGAGAGATGGAGAGAGACAGAGACAGAGACACAGAGACGGAGAAAGAGAGAGAGAGAGAGACAGAGACAGAGACAGAGACAGAGACAGAGACAGAGTTTTTTTCTGGCATTTAAAATAATTTAAATACTTATGTTGATGGTCAAATGATCTAGGTTTAAATCTGTCTACCTTACCTCTCTGTACCTCATCAGTTTTCGCATTTACAAAAAAATATATATATAACTCCTACTCTACTTATCTAACAGGATTGTTGTGAGGTTCAAAGAAAACAAATGTTTGTGAAAGAAATACAAGTCATACAGTAATAAGACATTGTTGTTATTAATCTATTTAATGTGTATTATTTAAACAATACATATAATCAAATGACATGTATTTATTATTTATATAATTAGTTTTTGTACCAAAAAAATTTCAGCAATGCAATTCAGTCACTTACAGCACTATCAAAGCAAAATAATATGACTGTAATGTGTCTCTTAAGACTCTGAAATAGTTTTATCAATATATTTTTTTTAGTGAGGCAATTGGGGTTAAGTGACTTGCCCAGGGTCACACAGCTAGTAAGTGTTAAGTGTCTGAGGCAGGATTTGAACTCAGGTACTCCTGACTCCAGGGCCGGTGCTCTATCCACTGTGCCACCTAGCTGCCCCTCTGAAATAGTTTTATCTAAATTTCATGGTTAGAAAATTTAAATGTGACTTATTGGATAAAACTTTGGCTTTTGATTATATCTGCTGAGATAGTTCCAACAACATCAACAACCCAACTCCCAGCATAGTAGAGTGAAAGGAAATGGTGAAATCATATATCTACAATTCTTTAAGTTTTTTGTAGCCAAACTCAATTTGAGAACTTATTCACTCAGGCTGGTAAGTCATGTAGATATTCTTGGTATGGTATTTTTTTTGTGGGGCAATGAGGGTTAAGTGACTTCCCCAGGGTCACACAGCTTGTAAGTTTCAAGTGTCTGAGGCTGGATTTGAACTCAGGTCCTCCTGAATCCAGGGCCAGTGCTTTATCCACTGTACCACCTAGCTGCTCCCTTGGTCTGATATTTCTGAGCTATGAGGATCCTCCAAGAAAACTGGACCTGACCTAACAGACAAAAGAAACAATTCTACTGCATTAGCATTACCTTTCATGTTTGACCATCTGTTCATATCATGGTGAAGTAGAAAGAATGCAGGTCTAGGAGTCAGAAGACCTCAATCCTAGCCATGCCTTGTAATTACTGTGAGATTGAGGCCAAGGCACTTAAGTAAAATGGCTCAGTTTAAATGATGACAATGATAATGACGATAGTGGTGGCAGTGGCAATAGTATTGACATTCATACAATAATATAAAAGTTGAAAAATCTTTACATACATTAACCTAAACATAATATAGCAATATTATGAGGGATCTGATAGCAGTATTATTATCCCCACTTTCCAAATGAAGAAACATGTTCAGATAAGTTCTCACTAATCCAATAGTAATAAACTCAATAGCAAGTAATAAAGCTGAAGGATGAAGAAAACGTCTTAAGATAAAAAAAAATGAGAGAGAACTATGAAGCTTATCAGAAAAGATGTAGAATCTTGTACAGGGTCAGAGAATTATTTCAAGGATATGAATGTCCAGAGGAATTGAAGAGAAGTTCGAAAAAGAAGAGTAGAAGGACACATTCAAAAGACAAGAGATGACAGAGGAGATATCTTGAGGCAAAAGAGAAGCATTCAAAAACAAGAATCTTAGGAGGAGGAAGAGAAAAGAAGGAGAAGAACCTTGGCTTAAGTGACAAGAACAGTGGAGATGGTGAAGAACTGGAGGAGGAAGAGAGATTTAAAAAGAAAAGGGAAAGAGCGACTACAGGGAAGGGGCATCAGAGATGAGGAGGAACAGAAAGAGAAAGGAGAAGACAAAAGTTATTGGATAATGTGTATATGCATATATAATATGAATATACATATACAAATGTATATATGTACATACATATACAATTATAAATGACATGTGTATATATGTTAATGCACAAATGTGTGTGTATATACATATATACATAAAAATATGGTAAAAATTATTGGAGTTTTAGCTGACTCATTTGGGAGGGGCTACTCCTGGCCCACCCTGACGTTATGTTTGCTACAGAGGTCAGAAGGAGAACTCTCCCTAGGTAGTTTTTGAAAGACCTCCTCTGTTAGGGGAGGAAGATTGAACGGTCCCTGAAGGGAGGTTGAGGCTCTTCTGGAACATGAGCTCTCTCTCTTTCTGGCTTCTGCCCTTCCAGTGGCGCGAACAACTATAGACTTTCCAGGTTTGGTGAGTAAACACAGAAAACCCTAAATTCCTTTGAATTAGCTTAATTGGAAATGATCTGGGGATTGCATAGGTTAAGTTTAGAGTTAAGAGTATTTATCTGTATTTCTTTTTCCTATTTTCTTATCTTTGATTTTTATTAGTTTCACCTTTGTTGTCTAATTAATTTCCAAGTAATAGAATCTGATCCTTCTGTGAATTAAAGCTGTAAGGCTCCTTTCTTATTTGCCTGGGAGAAATATCTAAAAGGGCAGTTCAGAGGAAAGGATGAACCTAGAGGTCCCTCATATTTCTGGAACTCCAATATTTTGGTGAGTCACCCAATTAATACTCCATATATCAAATTTTGGTCCTCACACATGCATTTTATATATATATATAAAAGTATATGTACATTGTGTAAATATACAAGAAATAGTATAGAACTGGCTAACATCCATGAAGCTTATCATTAGAATGCTAGATACCAAATAATGATTTATATTGTTAATCACATCAACTCATAGAGTTACCAGCTCATGAAGGGTATTCAGATTTTTAAAATTGGGAGTCAGGGTTTAAATCCTGAATTTGCAAATTGCTACCTGGGTGATTTTGGGAAATAATTTAATAATGTCACTGCAGTGATCTTTGATTTCCTCCTCTGTGTAGGAGTTATTTGAATTTGATGACCTTAGAGTTTTTTTTTTGTGTGTGTGTGGGGGGCAATGAGGTGTAAGTGATTTGCCCAGGGTCACACAACCAGCAAGTATCAAGGATCTGAGGCCTGACCTGAACTCAGGTCTTGCTGAATCCAGGGCCAGTGCTTTATCCAGTGTGCCACCTAGCTGCAGCAAAGATTATTTTCTCGCTGTAAATCTAGGATTCTATGATTTATTGAGGTATAGAGATGTCAGCTCATTTAGTTGACATGATATTACTGATAATGAGGAAATGATGCATCCTTAAATTTAGGACTGACAACATATTTTTACTACCATTTTATTGTACTCTTTTCTCATTTCTGTTTAAAAAGAACTATCAATGTGACAGATAAAAAAGGAGTTTGCCTATGGAAGAAATGCAAGTCTTCCACAAATGTTTCCCGGCAATGCAGCATATGTTACTATAAAAAAAAACAAAACCCCCAAAAACCTCAAAAAACAAAAACCCAAAACCCTAAGCCTTGACAACAGATGCTGTCTAATGATTTGTTAATTACCTATAATTATTGTGGATAATATTTTAATATGGATTTGAATGAAGCAAAACTTACTTCAAAGTAAAAGCAGACCTAGAACATAATGCAGTGAAATAATAACTCATAAAAAATATCCACCTATTATTTTGAAATACAATCACAGTGCCAAATATATGTTAAAAACAAAGAGCTTCAAAATTAAAAAGATGAATATCCTCTGTGTAAGTCATTTTTTATCTATATTTAGACATGTCAGAATGCTCAGATGGGTAAAGAATACTTAAAATTGTTAAACTACAAATATTGCCCTGAAATTTCCACTGCATGAGCAAATGATACATTTGAATTTGATGGAATTGGTAGTTTGTTTCCTCTGCTATGAAATCACGTTGTATACATATTCATAGAAATTGGCCCTGTCATTTTTTTCCTGACAACATCCATTTTGTTATAAATAATGACTTTAGAAAATCTGCATATGAACTGACAATAATGGGGAGTAGCAGATGGAGAGAGAACGTGGGGCAGGAAGGTGAGAGAGGTAACGTAGGAGTTGCTTCCAAATTCTCCATAGTTAATTCTTGAATTCTTAAACATAAAAAAGTCAAAGATTGGACTAGGGAGTATTTAGATAACATATTTTGGTTATGAGACAATTATTTTCTGTAGAATATCAATAACAAAAATATTATTTTTTATACCTAGATATCATGTTCTGGACATGATTCTGTTGATAAAATCCAAAGGCCAAATAAAAATTTAACCAAATTAGTTAGAATTAGGTTAAAATTTTTAAGAACCAAGGTGAATGTCAGAAATACTCACTGACATATAGACAAAAGACCAAATCATGAAAATGAACTACTGATGCTCTCAACTTTCCAATTATTACCATATAATCTTTGGAGAGATGGCATTCGTGGGGGATTTCCCCTGGATATATACTTAGAGGAGTACAGCAAATCAATAATTTAAATTGCTTCAATTTTGTTCAACTAAGCATTTCCATACAAATTTCATATCATTTATTTTTCAGTTGACTCATGGAGTGTTATAACTTCTGACATGGAAACACACTAGGGACTTAACTAAATTAATAATCACAGAAGTTCCATTTTTGCAGAGAATAACAATTAAAATGTAAATATCATTCATAATGAAACTGTTGTCTACTTAAGTATTCTGGAACTATTTTCCATGAACAGCAGACATACTGTGTCCTATTTTCATGTGCTAAATATGTTCAAAGTAGTAGAATATTATAATATTAGTAGAAAGTTTTAGGGGGAAATTATCTCATGAATACATTACTCCTTCTGATATAGTATCATTGGATGTACACAGATATTAAGGCCCATTATGCTGTCCTGCAGTTTATTATATTATAGTTCACCACCAAGTACATTATTAATTATTTCTAGGATATATTAATTACCTATAGGAAGAAAATAATTAGATGATTTTCTTTCTCATGTTTTTTATTTTGTGATGATGACTATGATAGACATCACCTTCATATAGAAGCACTTAATAACAATGGTAGCCACAGAATCTTGAACTTCAGCTATATGTAATGAAAATCTACAGATGTTTTTGTTCCATTGATGAGTTTGAACAATCTCATCAGTACAATAAATTAAGGCAATTCAGATAATTAGATAAATAGCCCTTCCTGAGCAGGCTAAATTGACTTGCAAACAAGGAAAAGCAAAGCCAAGAATCATCACCAATGGCATTTTGGGGAGTATAAAGTGAATTCCAGAGAAGATCAAGTGCTTGAGTTATAGTCAATGAGATTGAAGAAAGTAGGATTTCAAGAATTCTTGAAATGGGAAGTAAACATGGCCAATTGATAGGGGAAAGCAATTTCAGGTAACGGGAAAGACATAAAAAAGTAATGGAGGGACATCTAGGTGGCACAGTGGATAAAGCACCAGCCCTAGATTCAGGAGCACCTGAGTTCAAATCTGTCCTCAGATACTTGACATTTAATAGCTGTGTGGTACTGGACAAATCAGTTAATCCTCAATTGCCCTACAAAAAAAAAAAACAAAACAAAACAAAATAGAAAAACACACAAAAAACCCCAGTAATGGAATCCATAATGGAAGAAGTAGATCATGTAGCTAACAATAAGCAAGGAAAGCAGAGCCTGACACTTCACTGCAGCTCCTTGAAGGAATCTAGTGAGTAAGAATTTTTATAAGGCCTGTTTTACAAACAGAATTAACAGACCAGTGGGTATCCCATGTAGGTTGATTCTGATTTCAGAGGAAAATCAAAAGCAAGTGTTGACAGGTTCCATCAACAAAGGATGGAAAGCTACAAGGATCCCAAGAGAATGATGAAAAAATAATCCTTAAAAACAACTATTTTTTTCAATGTTAATAGTATTGTGTTTTTTCAGTTACACATAAAGATAGTTTTCAGCATTTGTTTTTATAAGATGTTGAGTTGCAAATTTTTCTCCCTCCTTCTCTTCCCTCCCCCTCCAAGATAGCAAAAATGCTGATATAGGTTATATATGTACAGTTTTGTTAACCATATTTCCATATTAGTCATATTGTGAAAGAAGAATCAGAACAAAAGGGAACTATCTCAAGAAAGAAAAACAAAAACAAAAAAAGTGAAAATATTATGCTTCAATATGCATTCAGATTCCACAGTTTTTGTTTTTGGTTTTTTTTTTCTATGTGTATATAGCATTTACCATCACGGGTCTTTTGGAATTATCTTGGATCATTGTATTGCTGAGAAGAGCTAAGTCTATCACAGCTGATCATGACATAATGTTCCTGTTACTGTGTCCAGTGTTTTCCTGGTTCTGCTCATTTCACTCAGCATCAGTACATTTAAGTAATTCCAGCTTTTTATGAAATCTGACCTGCTCATCATTTTTACAGCACAATACTATTCCATTATATTCATATACCACAACTTGTTCAGCCATTTCCCAATTGATGGGCATGCCCTCAATTTCTAATTCTTTGCCACCAAAAAAAAATTGCTATAAATATTTTTGTATATGTGGGCCATTTTCCCTTTTTTATGATCTCTTTGGGATATGGGCCTAGTAATGGTATTTCTTGGTCAAAGGGTATGCAGAGTTTGGGTATAGTTCCAAATTGCTCTCCAGAATGGTTGGATCCATTCACATCTTCACCAACAATGCATTAGTCTTCCAATTTTCCCTCATCTTTTCCAACATTTATCATTTTCCCTTTTTGTCATATTAGCCAATCTGATAGGTGTGAAGTGGTACCTCAAAGCTGAAAAACAAGTATTGTTTCTGATTACCTGGAACTAAACCTTAGTTCTCTGAGAGAAATATTGGAGGCACTTCTAGCATTTATTTATTTCCTCACGTGGAAACTTGTTTTTTTTTCTTCTTTTTTTCTGGTTACTATCATGAAAAAGAGATATAGAGAGTTAGTCCTAGCTATTTGTTTCTTGGGAATATGTAATTTCTAGGGAATATGCCTGCCCTACCAGTTTATATGAAACTATCTATAATACTGAACGAGTGAGTTCCTGAGGTCAGAGAGGCCACTTGTAGAAGTAGTTTAATGAAGATAACTTGATCTAGGTTGTAATGACCAGAGATATTATGCTAAGGCATATTCTTCCCTATAGATAGCCTAATATATAAGATTTAAAAGTTCAGTAGCTAATAGAAGTGATGAGGTTATTTACTATTTGGAATTTTAGGGACAGAGAAGAGTGAAAAGTTAGGTAACATGGCATAACTTCACCATTGGCTTATGAGAAGAAATAGCCCTGATATAAAGGGTGTTAGAGAGTTACTGTATGAAGATTATTTTGCCAAATATAAAATTGAAATTCAAATTTCATATTTTAAATGAATTCACATATACTTAAATGTGAGAATTTTTGTAGGAAAAATTGTTAAGTTACACACACAAATATATTTTGCAAGATGGGCTAATATTGTTCTTGGATTTGTTAGTAGCTTGCTTTAGGAAGTCTTAGATTTAAGACCCATCTCTAAGAGTATAGGTCACAGAATTTTTGTTGATCAACATTTTTCAAGGAAGGGTTATTACCTAGAGTTTTAAGTACCAATGAAAACTCTTTGTTGATTTGAATATCTTTATCTATATATGTGTGTGTGATTCACATGTGTATGTATGTATATAAGTACCAGGTTCTGCTTTCCTTGCTTAATGACAACCTGCAGAATCTGCATGCCCCACTGTGGATATTTATTTGTGTGTGTGTGTGTGTGTGTGTGTGTGTGTGTGTGTGTGTGTGTATTTGCACTCAATATTCCACTGAAGTTACAAAGATAGAGATAAATATTGCTATAGATGATATAGACAGAGATAGAGATAGGTCTATTATGAGACCTCCATGTGTGGTGAGGGCTGCATTCCTATGTAGCATGGGAGGGTTGTTGTGTGGTTTGAAGAGAAGCACAAAAGACATTGCCAGCATTCCCACACTGCCCCCCACCCTTTTCCAAGGGAAATTTTAATTCCTACAAGTAGAGGAAACAAAAAGATGGGGTCAGAAGGCACTCTCCTCTTTTAAAAGAATGGGGTATCCAGCTAGAATTATATCTATCTGTTTTCATAAATATCATTATTCTAGAGGATGGGGTTTTCAAGTTTACACTAACTTCTTATCACTGGTCATTAGTGGGGGGGAAGAAGATTTAAAACTTTGTATCCAAGGCTTGACCACTTTCTCATTAAATATCATTTCCACAATGAACACACATGGTACTTGGTCAAGAAAACCCATTTATCCAAATTGGTAGCAAAACAGAAATCAGACAAGATATATGTTCAAGAATTTATACCTGACAGTAAAAAGTAAAGGAACTCTCCCTTTGGGAATGAGGTAATTCATATCAACAGAGAGAGAGAGAGAGAGGGAGGGAGGGAGAGAGGGAGGGAAGGAGGGAGAGGGAGAGAGAGATATTGAGATTACCCATGGGCAACTTTCCAAAATCTCTCATCTTGCAAGCTGGGGATAGGGTCAGGGTGAAGCTTGTCAGCTCCTCTCATGTTGGCTTTAATCCCATAATCTTTTCCCTCAGCACCTGACATGGGTTTGGAATCTTTCAACTTCTATCTCAAAACCAGAAAAGCGAGTCAGAGAAATTTGAACAAGTCACAAAGAGTAGAAGACTCAAGAAATTCAATGACCGGAAGAAAACTGAAAAAAAAAAAAACACTATTCCATGCCACTCTCATCACTTAAACTCTGCTCCTTATGTAGATTTAAGGCATTAATCTCCTATAATTAGGAAAGAGTCCAATACGAATGGGTTTTAGAACTCTTTTGATACATGATAGGTAGATAGATAGATTATAGATAGATGATAGAAATAAACTATGTTATTTTCTCTATATACTCCTATTGTTAAAGGCCGGAAGGTACATGAGAAACTAACAGATACTTAGAAATGTGCTATGTATTATATAGCAGTGCCAACATGACACATTCTCACTTATATGAGTAAGCATTTTCAAACAAGGCTTGATTTGCAGGGGCTTTAAAGTAACAAGTTTGATGGAAAAATCTAAATAAATGGAGGAGTAAAGTAATTAGCAAGAGGAGGGGAGTTGATTAGAGAGGATGATGAGAACAATCAAAATGATAGGTAGAAATAAAAGAGAAAAGCCATAAAATCTATGAAATTCTGAATTATATGATAAATTTCAGATCTTAGAATGGCCAAATTTTATATCTCAGAGAAACTACAGATATCATTTGTTCCAACCTTCTCTTCTCACAAATGAGAAAACTGAGGTTTAGCATCAAGCTTGGGATTACAGGATATAATATAATGAAAATTTTGAAACAAAACCTTGAGTTTGAATGAGAAGTCTGAGCCCTGACAGAGCTATTGCTAGTGTGATAAAGCTTTTTTCTCACTATGCAGAGGATTACCCCTGAAAGACCCCACTGTCCAAAACTGGGATGCCATAGTATCTTATTTCCAAGGATAATTTTTTAAAAAATCTATTGACAAAGGCTCCAGAATGTCTTTTAAAATGAAAATTTCCTAGAGGAGTATAAAATATTAAATAATTATCAGCTATTAGTTTTTAACAGGGATTATTTTTGGGATGAGGCAAGGGAGAGTTAAGGATTTGGCGGGAAAAAAAAGAAAGGCATGCCATAGGTATGCTCCTGGGCATCCTGTGTGCCTTAAGGAATGAAGAGTGTTGCCAAAGAATGGGAGAATGATGCAGAAAAAAAGGAGGGAGATAATCTTCAACAATTTCAAAATTGTACCTAGAGTCAGCCTTCTTCCAGTTGACAGATAATATTAAGCATGAGTCAAAGTAATGCTGATAAACATGGGGAAGAATCTTCAGAGGGATAATACTTATCATTGACACATAATGTATCCTGCAAACTGGGAGAGATCAGAGGATGCCAAAAGTAAAACTGATACTTGGTGCATGTTTGTGTGTGAGTGCATGCAGGAATGCATATGAGTGTGTGTGCATCTTGAACTTCATAACGATGTGTTTTCATACATATATGTTGAAGGAAGAAAGGAGGGATGGAGGGAGGAGAGGGACACATGGAGAAAAATGGGGCGAGAGAAAAGAGAGATGGAAAGGGAGTAGTAGACAGATTCAGAGAGTCAGAGTCAGAAATACTTAAGGACAGCAACATATACAGAGAGGCTCAGAGAATGAAAGAAAGACACAGGGGAGAGACAGAGACAGTAACACATAAAGGCAAAGAGACTTATCAGAACAGATATGAGGGAGTATTCACAGCAATTCATTAACATAAATTCTTTCACTTATATATTGTTTTTCTTTGTGCAGAAAGCTAAATGTGGAAAGCTTCAAATTCAGACAGTTTTCACTTTTTTATATTATGTTTTCCCTTAATAAATTATTTAGTTTTTTTTTTGGGGGGGGGATACTCAGGCACTCAGATTTCTGCCCTAGATTCTTACTCAAGTTGTTGATTAGTCTTCTCACAGCTCTTCCCCTCTCTTTCTTCTCTTAAGTGCAGTTTGACTGAGCAACTCCCACTTCCCTAGAAGAAAAGAGTTTTGCTCTCAGATGGTTCCACTTCTAATTCAGTATTTCATGACTACCCAGCCTGCTATCCATACTGCATGACCAATTCTTGCATTGTATTTATGGGATCGCCTTACAGAAGCACAGTTTAGGTGGTGGATGAAGACAGACAGATATTCTGCCCACTTAACACCCAATGTTTGGTTCACTTATATAACTAAACTGTCTTAATTTTTAAAAGCAGTTACTTCACTTAATGTTTAAATGAAGCTATGATGGCATCTCAATGATACAGGTTCTTCTTTCAAAGATATTGAAATGCCATGATGTTTACCTATCCAGTGCATCTCTTTTTTCTTATTCAACTGCAAATATGTCACAGTAGGGCAGAAAGAGAGAACATTTCACCAATTGGTCAGAGGTTAGCCTCTTGACATTTTATTTAAACCAATGCAATATGCCTATCAATTTTTCTTTGCTCTTATTACATGACCAGCTCATCTTGATGCATGTTTCTGTATGGTCATGCATTTATCTAATGAAATCTTTAATATCACTTATTTTCTGTAGTTCCTTGTCGGTAATATGATTCAAGTAGCTCCTGCCCAACAAGTGATTGTCCTTTGACATTTGCATGTTGAAAAAATGTTTCACTTTACCATAAACCAGAAAGAGGGCACAAATAAAAAGAGGAAGCAGAAACAAGCAAGTGAAGCAAGTGAAATATTGAGAAAGCATACTTTCTCAATAAGAATAGAAAAGAATACTGAACTTAGAGTCAAATGAGTTCAGCTTGGATCCAATTTGTGCTACTTACTACCTTGAGAGGTTATACAAATCATTTCATCACTCTTTTCCTCAATTTCCTCAGTTTTCTAAAATTAAAAGGGCTGAATATCCTCTTCTTGTTTTCTACCCACATGCAGGACATTTTTCTTCCAAATCACCCAAACTGAGCCAAATCTACTATATGAGGAGCAAAGAAAGCCAACTAAAGAAAGCCCATAAGAGTTATATAAAATCTATCTTTAATATAATCTGTTATTATAATAAGTAATAAAATTTTAGCACCAAAACATTTCTAATTAGAAATGAGATTTCTCACAATAAATGATACCATACACAAAATTGGGGAAACTAAAGAATGCATGGATCAAGGAATATAAGTTTTCATTAGTCACAAAGATAAAAAGATAAGTGGAAAAATTATATCATTATTTATACCTCATGTTCCCAAATCACAAGATTTGGCAAACGTGTCTTGAAATTCATACTTGTTGAAGGTAAGTAACTTTGATAGCAATATACATATCCTTAAAATATACATACATACATATATACCTACACATGTACATAGATAGTATTGATCTAAAACCATCAGCTAGCATTATCTGTAATGGAGATAAGCTAGATGATTTCCTAATAAGATCAGGGGAGAATACAAATTATCACTGTTATTCAATATTGCACTAGAAATAATATCTATGGTGATAAGAAGAAAAATAAATAGAAGGAATAAGAATGGGCAGTGAGAAACCAAAACTATCACTTTTTCCAGATGATATGTTAATGTGAGAAAATAATTATTAATAATGGGATTTTGGGGGGGACCCCACACTTTGGAAAGTTTAGCTCAGGAACTGTAGCTGGTCTCTTTCAGAGTCAGCTCAAAGTTGCATTAGAGATAGGGCACTTTGTTACTAGCTCAGTGAAGCAAGCAGATTAAAACCACACCTATCTGAAAGTGACTTTACCCTCAGGGGATCTGTCTTTGCACTAGACCCATATGTCATCACCATCTAGCTCATTTTAACATGGACCACCCACAAGTCATGTCAATCAATGGAAGTGAATGATGCTGTCCAATTAAGCTTTGATCAGTGTGTAGCAACACAACTCTATCAAAAGAGGATAAAAGTCAATCACAGAGGAGATTCCTGGCCAGCGCCATCTTGAAACTCACTTTTTGTATGAACCCTTAGATGGTGAGCACTCTCTTCTTAGGTAATGTAGGCCTTAAGGCCATGTGCTCTCTCTCTTAGAAATATGTTGCTGAAGGGGATTTGGCCTAGCTTAAGTGTCACTTGGTCAATGCTTTTCTAATATTTAATAAACTTTAAGAATAAATGTTTACTGCAAAAAATTGGTGCAATAGACATTAATTTATAAGTGACAATATTTAGAAAACACCAGCCTAGTTCCGCAATAATTTAGACAGAAACTACTTAACCCAAACATGATTCATAGCTGGAGAATCCTAGAGAATCAACTAAAAAAAACCTAGTTGAAATAACTTCAGCATAATTGCATGATATAAAATAAACCCACATATATCATCAACATTTCTATATCCAACAAAGTCCAGCAGCAATAGATAGAAACACAAATTCCATTTAAAATAACTGCAGCAAACATAAAATATTTGGGTGCCTACTTGCCAAGAGAAACCGCAGAAATATATAAACACACTAACAAAACACTTTTCATACAAATAAATCAGATCTGAACAACTGGAGAAATATAATTGCTCATGGTTAGGCTGAGCCAATATAATAAAAAATACCAATTTTACCTGCCATACCAATTAAACTACTAAAAATTATTTTATAGAATTAGAAATGAGTAGCAGGATGCTTTAAAAAATCTTGATAGTAGTGGCAGCTAGATGGCGCAGTGGATAGAGCACTGGCCTTGGAGTCAGGAGTACCTGAATTCAAATCTGGCCTCAGACACTTAACACTTACTAGCTGTGTGACCCTGGACAAGTCACTTAACCCCAATTGCCTCACTAAAAAAAAAATGGGGGGCAGCTAGGTATCATAGTGGATAAAGCACTGACCCTGGATTCAGGAGGAGCTGAGTTCAAATCCAGCCTCAGACACTTGACACTACCTGTGTGACCCTGGGCAAGTCACTTAACTCCCATTGCCCCTGCCAAAAAAAATCTTGATAGATTTACATGAACTGATAGAAAGTAAAATGAGAAGGGGGGCAGCTAGGTAGCATACTGGATAAAGCACTGGCCCTGGATTCAGGAGGACCTGAGTTCAAATTGGACCTCAGACACTTGACACTTACTAGCTGTGTGATCCTGGGCAAATCACTTAACTCTCATTGACCCACAAAAAAAGAAAAAAGAAAAGAAAGAAAGAAAGAAAGAAATGAACAATGAGCAGAACCAAGAGAACATTGTACAAATTTTAAAATAATATTGTACAATGATCAACTGTAAATAGTTTAGCTGTTTTCAGCAATAACAAAATCAAAGACAAGATCGAGGGACTTATAATGAAAAATGCTATTTACCTCCAGAGAAAGATTTGGTAGAGTCTGAATGCATATCAAAGCATGTTTTTTAAAAATTTTATTACTTTTGGGGGTGGCTAGGTGGTGCAGTGGATAAAGCACCGGCCCTGGATTCAGGAGTTCCTGAGTTCAAATCCGGCCTTAGACACTTTATACTTACTGGCTGTGTGACCCTGGGCAAGTCACTTAACCCCCATTGCCCCACAAAAAAACAAACAACAACAACAACAAAATTATTACTTTTTTGGGCCTGTGTTTTCTTTGACAGCATCACTAATACAGAAATGTTTTTCATGACTACATATATATCAAATTGCTTGCTGTCTTAGTCAGGAGCAAGGAGTAGAAGGGATGGAAAGAATTTGGAACTCAAAATTTTAAAGAACAAATGTGTAAAATGGCTTTTACATGTAATTAGAAAAAAGTAAATATTAACTTTTTTGTAAGAACCAATTACAAATGTGTGTAAGTGTGTTATATATGTATATATACATGTGTGTATGTATGTGCATACATATGTGTATATGTATATATTATGTACTATAGTGAGGTTTTAATGTGGTATTTTGTATCCAAGTCAACCAAGCATGCACATTTCCCATACATAAAAAGTTATAAATGCTTGAAAAATGAATTTCAGATCAAATGAATGTTTACTCAGAATTCCTCATGAAATTCCCTTTCATTTACTTGTTACCTTAGGTTAATCATGTAGGAGCTTATATAGTATAGAAATTCAAAAAATGATCATGATTTGCTTTTATATGTAATTTTAAGGATTGCAATGGAAAACCAGACATTATTTTATTTCAATCTTACAAAATATGTAAGAAAAAATGTTCAAGTATTGTTATGCATTTTACAAATAAGGAAACTGAAGCACAGAGAGGTTCGATGACTTGCTTCCTCAGATTCTACATAACTACAAGCATAATATGCAGGGTCCATTCCCACATCTTTTCCGACTCTAAGTTCAGAGGTCTTTCTACTACATGTCACCATTATATCCATGCAGTATATATTTTTAAATTGCTTTAACTTATTTTTGTCATTGTTCGGCATTTAATGTAGTGTTTTTCCTAAGATCATTCATCTTCCTTTCAAATATATAAAGATATTTCATGAAATAGATGTGTTCCTGGAAAATCTCATGTAAAGAGCATTTCTATACACAATGCTTGATGATTCCAGATGTAATTTGGTCTAATCAGCCATGCTGATTAAATATATTCAAGTTTTTAAAGTAATTTCTCATTTTCTCCTATTCTCTTTGGATATTTCCAAAGAGTTCCATCTACTTTTAAGTATCTGATTAATCCCTTTCTCCTTATAAGGATAATTTCAAGCATGAATCCAGGTGTGGTTACTGAGTTGTAGACAATTAATTTTTAAAACAACAGTGAGAGTAAAGGAACTTTGCGAAAAATGAGAGCAAAGTCAATAGTCATTCCCATTTTTAAACTATTTATTTTGAGAAATTCAGTTGAATGGGGGAATCAGTAACAAATATATTCAGTGCATAAAGCAATACATTTAAAAATAATAATCATTTTTATCTCTTCTCCAAATGACCTAGCAGAGATTATTTAGGATCATAGTAAAGAGATGGAAAGGACCTCAGATATCCAACCTCTTCATTTTACAAATGAATAAACTGAGGCCCAGACAGGTTAATTGAATACCTCATGTTATACAGCAAATTAAAGGTAGAAGGGAGACTAGAATTAGGGTTCTCTGCCACTAGTCCTATCAGCATTATCCTCTTTGGAACTAGCACTATTCAGACGGTATCAATTACAGATCTAGGTTACATATACTGAAAATGGCTAAGATATTGAAACCCCACAATAAATACCCATTAAATTTGGGGAGTTTATCCAACTGAAAATGTTTAAGGATAGAACAGAAAATGAAATACTTTTTCTTCAATTTGATGTCTAAGGTGGGGAGAGAGAGAAGGGGAAAAAAAAGGGGAAAAAATTGAAAATTCCATGATAACTTTTATCATATATTTAAAGGGAATAGTACATAATGAATTTGCAGTTCCATGTGCAATCATTTTTGTATTATGTAATGGAATTGCTTTTTGTTATTTCATAAATTAATTTTTAAATGACATTTATTAATTGCATTGTGTGCATAAGGTAGCATAGAATAATGGATAGACTACTTCCACCCAGTTAAGAACTGGGTTCAAGTTCTGCCTCTGGCTGTGTGTCCATAGACATGTCACTTAGGTTTTGAATGCCTTAGGCAAATTTCTATGTTTCTCCGTGGCAGGACTATTGATAAATTGCATTGGATCAAGGAAGTTCATGGCTAACAATTCCCTAAAAGATGACCCTATGTTTGAATGAAAAACAAGCACCTCCTTACACCCCACCCAATAACAACAGCAACAGGAAAAGCATTGTGCTACATACTAGATACATTAGATTTATTTCTACAGGTATTACACTTGCTCCTTCTCAGCTTTGTACTTCAATGATCCCAGATAACCAAAGCTAAATCAGAGAAATCTACATTTTATTTCACAGAATCAGATGATTTGAAATTTGGAAGGATTTCAGTGGCCACCTAGTTCAACCCATACATGGAAGGAATCTCTACTATAATGTCCCTGATAAAATCTTGTTCAGCCTCTGCTTAAAGACATCCAAGGAGAAGACCTGCCACCTCTCAGGGTAACCTATTGCACCTTGGAACAGTTCTAACTATGAAGAACTATTTACTGGCAACTAGCTTAAATTTGTCTCTTATGAATTCTACCCACTACTACTGGTTCTGTCCACTTGGGTCAAAGAGAACAAACATAATTTTGCTTCCGAGTGATAGCCCTTCAAATACAGGAAGACATCAATTGTGTCCCTTTTGAGTCATCTCTCTTCCAGGCTACACATCCCAATATCCTTCAACTTATCTTCATATGCCATTGACTCAATCTTTGAGAGATTTCCCTCTTCTGGAAATGCTTTGGTTTGTCTAAAGTATTCTTAAGCCATGGTGTCCAGAAATGAATAGAATACCTGAGAGGGTGGCTGATGACGGTAGGCTACAGTGAGACTATCCCTAGAAGCTGTGCTCATTTTTATACAGATTGAGATATTAACTCTCTCTGCTATATTATTATCTCTGCTATAGTATTCCTGTGAAGTTGATTGTTTTATACAGCTACATACAAGATTTTACATTTATCCTTATTTATTTACATCTTATTAGATTCTAACCAATGGTCTACCCTTTCAAAGATCTTTTTTAATACTGTCATTCAGTATGTTCACTGTTCCTCACAATTTTGTGTTATTTGTAAATATGATCAGTATAATATCTCAAACTTCTAATTCATTGATAAAAATGTTAAGTTTTTTGTCTTCATAGCACAAGGCAAGCATAGATTCCTTTCAAAGAATAATTCTAATTAACAAAATCATTTTTTCAAACACTATTATTCAACTCTAATTTTTATTTCTATTGCCCAAAAGCAGTACAATTTATGAATATTCATGCAATGTAATGAAATAATGTAAGTCTGAAAGGGGAAATATTTTCTTATCTCCTAAGCTAGTTAACAAAATCAAAATTACTAAACTCTTACACATTTAGTATATGAAATATTATTTTATTATATATGTTATGCTACTTAAGAGTTCATAGTTGACATATTTTTGAAGGAGTCATGATACTTTCAATTAACACAGATTGAACAAGGTTAAATGAACCACATAATATGTATAAAATAAGAAAAATCCAAAATTAATCAACAAAACAAAAAAAAATATTTTGAAACACATGTAGGCTGCATACCTAAACCAAGATAATTTTGAGAAGAAAAAAATATATATGCAAATAAAATGAAAAATAATATTAAATATAGACCATTTTTGGTGTTCAACAAGGTTGGGTTGAAGGGTAGTAAGGCAAATATTCTGATTTACATGAAAGTTGGCCAAAGTAAAACATCCTGTAATAAGGAGAAAGCTCACAATATATTTTCTACAAGTAAGTACCTATATTCTGGATGTATGAAAAGAATTGAAGAAAAGATGCTAGCTTTCATATCACCACAGAACAAGGGAACACTAGTCCATTAAGATAATTAGTAGGGAACAATATTGAAATTTTTTAGTGCCCATTTTCATTTAGATTGTTTGAATGCAATATTTCAAAAACATAAGTTACGGCTAAAATGTAGTGACATTAATATTTCTTCATTTTTCTACATCAAAATAAACTCTCTGATCAACTTTATAGTCTTTTACAATCTAGGTAAAGATATGTCTTCAAATGTTTTCACTCTTTCCAAAATTCAAATTAACTCTCAGAAGACAGTGTTGCCATCAATGAAAACATTCCTAGAATGTTCCCATTTGGTAGTATGGTGCCAAAGCAAGCTGACTCCATTCATGCATGGATGCATGTATAATCTCTTAAAATGACTGGTTAGTAAGACTTACTCAGGTTAAAAGTCACATTTCCTAAGTACTTGCAATATACAAGGCACAGTGCTAGATGTTTAACATATTGCCCACTTGCTAAAATATCAGTCACATCACATTCTCATCATACTCTGTGCTTTAAAAACTTATTTATAGTCGGGTCGGCTAGGTGGTGCAGTGGATTCAGGGGTACCTGAGTTCAAATCCGGCCTCAGACACTTGACACTTACTAGCTGTGTGACCCTGGGCAAGTCACTTAACCCTCATTGCCCCACTTAAAAAAAATTATTAATACCTGTGTATTCATTTAGTCAACAATATACTCAACTCATCATCCTGAGTTCAAGGACTATGTAAAGGACTGTACAGGACACAATGATTAATGTAACATTTTTATCTCATATATATTAAATCAAAGAGATTAATCCTTATGTTATATTAACACAAAAATATATACAAACAATCCAAATTGCACATGTCTAATAATATAAATCAAAGTTAATTTCTGTCAATTTAGAATACTTAGGTTATTACAAAAGAAGGTATCCTTGTGCAACATTTATTTATAGAGTTCCTTTATAAAATTTTAAAATAATATTCTTTTATGCAACCTTTTTGCTTTTGGGGTGTTCAGAGAAGACTAGTACCTCTGGTTTGAGAGCTTGCTGATTGCTATTCAGGATTTCTCATCCATCTTTGGTATCTACCTTTCACCCAACCCTCACTTGTGACTCCAAGAAGCTTTAGCATGGAAAATTATCATGTGCTGGCAAAACTGCGTCAGCAGATGGGGTACACCAAGTTGAGGAAAAGTGACAGACCTTAAAGTTGTCAGTGAATTAGGCGGACATCTACTCCTAGCATGTGAAGTCTTTCCCTGGCAAGATGGAAAGACAAGAACAATTTGTTTCAATGGCTGAAGCAGGCACTCGAGACCCCTTAGAGCTTAGTCAGACATTAAAGATGTCAAGGTCATTCACTATATTGGTGTTGCCAATCATCTTGACTGTTTTCCTGCCAGTGGACTTAGATGACTCTGGAAGAGAGAATGAGGCTGAAGACTTTGTGGAACTCTGCCTCACCTAAATCCAATTCCCAAGATATCACCTCATGATATCATTAGTCCTTTTGGAAACAAAGGATGAATAAGTGCTTTTTTGATGCTTAAATTTCAAATTCTATAAATATGATAAGGAGTTGGGAAATTATATCCCAATTATTTGAGTTTCCTAAACAAAGTCAAAGATTTTCAGTTGAAAAACTTTTGACTAAAAAACAAACAAAAAAACCTCATAACTATGATGTCTGGTTCTTTCTCAACCTTCTGCTTTACAATTAGGATCAGGAAAAGCTTTTCCAGGAAGTCAAATCAACTAGCCCATTCCACTTTGCTAAAGACCTATTTAAATCTTTCTCTCTGCAAATTTTATCCACTAGGTGAAATTGGATCAATTCTAAATTTGTTCATTGAAGACTTGGGCAGTCACTGCCAAAAATAATCTAGTAAGATCAGAGTCAAATGCAAAATTACAGGAGAAATTTATCTCATATCAGAAATATGGCAAATATTCACAGTGGTTCAAAGAAGTTTTTGGAAATATATTAGCTTATCAAAAAAATATGATTATAATCCTCTATAGGCACAAAAGAAATTCCTTCAAACCTATTTGTTCCATAATTAAAGTCTATTTGCACTGACTCATGTCCCTAATTTGAGTAATATTATCCTTTCCCTCTTTATTAATCTACAATGTCAAACATGAAGAATGACATTAAGAGAATAAAAATTAATTCAATATTTCAATTATAATTTCCACAAACATTTAGTAAGTGCCTACTATGTGAAAGGCACTATTATGATGCTGGAGCTACAAAGATGAAAAACATAATCCCTACCCTCAAGGATCTTACATTTTAATAAAGGATATAAGAAATGTATACATGCCATTTATTTTTTTAAAGGAAGCAATCAATACAAGGAAGAAGTACAGAAAGAATTATGAGAAAAATGGATGAGTGAATGCATTTTCAGAAAAAGAAAGAGGTAAGACTTTATGCCTTATACCAGAGCTGCAGTTTGAAGACTAGTGACTAGTCATACTAACAACTAATTTACGTATTTCTTTAAGTTTAGGAATTGCTTTCAATATAACTGTATTAACAAGAGGGCAAGGACTTTTCACTTTTTTCTTTGTATCCTCAGTACTAAACACAGTGCCTACCACATGACAGTTTTTTATTGTTGTTATTAATGCTTATTCCATTAATTGGATTTCACAGATGAGTAAACTGAGGTATAGGGAAATTAAGTTCTTAGCCCATGACAACAACTTATCTGAGCTGCAATTTTAACCAGTTTTCCTGATTCCAAGCAAGTCCAGTGAGTCCTTTTGATGATACACTTGGTATGGGGGAAAACAATGCAAATAGATAGATGTGGGATTTGAACCCAGGACTTCTGACTGCAGAGACAATGATTTTTTGTTTTGTTTTGTTTTGTTTTGTTTTTCCCCCATTGTGCAAGGTGTTCTTCTTCATAATTAAGTCTCATTTAATCTCCTTATTGACAGATGAGGGTACAGACCAAGATAAATAATTTCCTACCCATATTAATTTATGCAGCTCATTTAACTTATTTTGGGTTTCCATTTTACTATCTGTAAAAAGAGAGGGTTGGGCTAGATGTTTTCTACGATGTTTTGCAAGTCTAAGTTAATGACTGTGTAAACTATATTTTATATATGCCCCAATACATAGGCCAGTGGGCACCTAATATTTTCCAAAACTGATTTTTAAACTGTATTTTTTTAGAGTATTCCCACCACTTTTGTACATATTATCACATTTGATCTTCACAGTTGGAATTCTCTAGTTGAATGGTCATTCTTCTTAATAGATAAAGAAACTGAAGATGAGATTGGCTTGTCCAAGATCATGTAGCTGATAAGTGACTGTACTGCGATTTAAATAAAGTTCATTTTTCCTCAGCTTTCTTCCTATGCTACCTGTCCTTTTTCTTCATGCTACTTCTCCACTTCCACGTGAGAGAAGAGACTCAGAGAAGTGACTTGAGCAACAAAACCTTAGAAAATATGGCCCTCAGAAGGGATAAAACCCAAGATCAAAGTGTTAGAATGAGTCTGTGATAAGCAACATAGTATGATATTAAGAAACTAATGTATAAAGAATAATCAGAGAAAAAGAAAACCAAACATGCCATGCCAAACACCTGCAGCATCTCATATGACTTTTACTCTGATGACTGAGGCAACAGGTGATAAAGAAGAACCATTATAAATTGAGAGCCAGACTATCTCATATAGTAACAGTGTTTGTTCCAAAGTATGCCCAATGATTTTGGTAGAGGCATGGTATTGCACACAGAGGGCAAAATAGGTGAGGAGGAGGAGGAGGAGGAAGATTTGGATGACAATGATTATTATGATTGATGATGATGATGATGATGATGATGGGAAAGATCCCATCTAATGGATACCCTTATTCTACAGAGGACAAAAATGATGTACTCTGATATAGAGTTACAAAGATCTTGATTTTAATCCCATCAATTCATACTTTTGTCAAAGCTTTAAACTTTTGGGGTCTCAATTTTCTCTTCTATAAAATGAGGTACTAGATTATTGCTCAAATTCCTTGTATCCTAAATCCTATGATCCTATACATTTTTCCCCTCCAGATTATAGTTTCTAGCCAGTTACTTCCTAGGGAAGTACCAGTTCTTGTCAATCAACACCTAAAGAGGGTGTTTTAACCATGGATAAAATGCAACAGTTCTATGATATTACAGTTTTGTTGCTATGTGCTCTCTCCAATCTTCAATAAATCCAGTTTGTTCCTGTTGTCACTGTACATGATGATTTGTACTTTTCCTCAGCCATCATATCCAGTTTCAATTACTAGGTGTCAGTTCCTGACAGTTAGTTCTTACTGTGTTTCTGCCTGTTTCTTCCTGTCTGATTTGGATTTCTGGCACCAGCTTTATCTACCTACATGGACTATACCTTTTCTGTTCTCTCAGTTTCGTTTATATGCTGGAACACTGATCCTGGTCTTCTTGCCTAGAACTGCCATTTAAGCAAGTGCCTAATTCTTTCAAGCTCACCGTTTTCCTGCCACTTTTCCTGACTCTCTCTCTGGATTTTTCCACTTCTACCTGAAAATCCTTCTCACTCTGGAGATGCCACTGTCCCTGTGGGCATGTCCTTGGATTGGTGGGACTACCATCTGAAAAGGGGCTGAGTCCATTCGAGCACACTTTTCTCCTGGCACTGCTCTCAACTCTACTCTTTGCCACACTCCTCCCCAAATCCAATACTCTTTATTCTATACAAACTCCTCACTTTATACATAAGTTTTATGTGTTGTCTTTTACCATTATAATGTAAGCTACTTGAGGGGAGAGAATGTTTTCTTAAAATTATTTGTATTCTGAAGACTTAGTACAATTCCTGGAATAAAAGCTCTAAACTCCTTCTCCTTCTCTGTCTGTCTCTGTCTCTGTTTCTCTCGTCTCTCTGTCTTTGTATGTCTGTCTCTGTTCTCTTCCTACCTACCTTTCTGGCTCTGGCATCTCATTCATCTTATGGCATTATGAATTCCTAGGGTCTAACCTTAGTTTTGTACCCTTGATTCTCAATGCCACCATTATGTCCTCTTTCTCTACTTACAATGAAGCATGTACTGCCAGCCTAGGCTGGCAAATCCCTGTCTTCTTTTTTCCTTCTGTAATATACAGACTGGCATGGCAGTTACACAAATACATTTGTGCTAAAGAATTTGCTTTCAATCATGGCAGAGAGCAGAATCTGGAAACAGGCTACAACCAATTGTTCCCCTTGCTCACCACAACACAGCACTTAGTTCCACATGTCTCTAATGTACTATTTGCTGTTTTATTACCCAAATGTTTCCAGTAATCTGAATTTTGCCTGAACCACAAATACTCCTGGGGTTAACTCCAGACAGATATAAATGTAAATTAAGGAGGAATGTATGATGTCTACCAGTTAGGATTTTTTGGTAATTGGGGTCTCAGAGCAATTATGATTGAACTCATAACTTTTTGTCTAAAACTCTCTAAAGCCACATGGAGGAGGAAACCATATGAACCTTGTCGTTGCTGAATCTTTTCAGTTATGTCCAAATTGCTGTGACCCCATTTGGGGTTTTCTTGGCAAAGATACTGGAATGGTTGGCCATTTTCTTCTTTAGCTCATTTTACAGATGAAGAACAGAGTTAAATGACTCTCCCAGGGTCACACAGCTAGTTTGTGTCTGAGTTTAAATTAGTATTAAGTTCCTCTTAACTCCAGGCCCAACACTTTATTCAAGGTAGCCCCTACATGAACCTTAGGGACCATCATATTACCCCTAGACTTAAGATGAGCTAATTAACAATATAAGATGTCTCCAACATCAAAATGTGAGCTTCTTGAGATTAGCAGCCATATTTTGTCCTTTCTTTTTATCCCTAATGCTCAGCAGAATGCCTGGCATCTTAAGCAAATGCTTAATAATGTTTATTGACAATAAATTCTTTCTCAATGTTATTTTCTATTATTGTTAGCTGCACATTTATCATATGCCCCACTAGACTATAAGACTCATGAGGATATTGAAACTTAAATTTAAACAAGCAGTCATAAATTAATTAACCATATTAAGTTTAGAGATGTTTTATTGAATCATTCATACAGATCCCTTTTCTACCACTAAATGCTCTGATTTAGGTAAGAGTGACTGTTTTAAAGAAAAAAAACAATTGTCTATTATCTTGTTGCAACTAGAAAATGTTTTAATAGTATAACCAATTAGAACCTTTTTTTTTGATCTAATCACGAAAGTTACCAGTAAGCCTCATTTAATAGCAAAATTCACTTTGCTTGAAGAGGCAAGTTCTAGAAGTACACTTATATAGATGGGGATTGGCAGTTCTTGAGATTTTATAGACAAGGATTCACAGTCAATTAATAACCATTTATTAACTATCTACTATGTGTCAGGCACTGATTAAGTGCTAAGAATATAGAAGAAAGGTAAAAAGACAGACTTTTCTTTCCCCCAGCTCCTGTATTGGAGATGAGATCATAGAAGACAGATTGGGTGAGTACTAAAAAACCAAACCACAGGTCTGAGTACAGAATTTATAGGATTCAAATCAGAAAAAGGAAATTATTTTCAACAAGGCAAGACTAGGTTTGGAATACAATATTTTAGTGGAAGTTTGAGATTTGTAAATGTTCAATTCTAACAATGTGGCTATGTCTTTTTAATTTTGTCACTTAGATTAGTAACCATGGGTGACTCACTTAATCTCTTTGATTCAGTTCTTTTTTCTGAAAAAACAAGCTGTAATAATACCTGTAGTAACTATCAGAAAATTGTTGTGAGGCTAAAATGAGATAATATATTTAAACTATCTTGAAACCAAACAGTGCTCTGTAGATGTTGTTATTGTTATATCATTTAGCATTCAAATTTGGGCTGAAGGAGGTCTCCTTTCAACAAAGGGGGCATTTCAAATATAAAGCAACTTTAAATTAGAAAATATAACCAACTTCAGCACAACTATTTTTGAACCTCATACTTCAATGGATTTGTCATCTCTTCAATAAAGTAATTTCCTCTAATGATGAAGACTGAAATGAGTCCGTATGTTCTAATTCTGTGAAATTCTCATCCAAGTCCTCCTATGAATCCTCAGTTGAAGTTTCCCCAAGAAACTGGACGAATTCCTTTAGGTCTAATAACATTCCTTGAGCATGAGTACAATACTGAAGTTGTCCATTTGTCATGTGAAGTCTGCTAGCCTTTCTGATCTTATGTTTCCCTTATGACATTTTCTATGACCTTTCTTGAATATATGTCATTTGTAACAGGACACTTATGCCCAACATGCATGTCTTCATTGTCTTTTGGGTCCCCTGATATTTTGATTCCTCGGAAATTTTGTTTTTCAGTGATTTACAAATATACATTATTATTGGTGTTAAAACATGGTGTGTGTCTGTGTGTGTGTGAGAGAGAGACAGAGACAGAGAGAGATTGATAGAGAGAGAGAGAGAGAAAACACTTTAGAGTCATTGAATTTTCTATGCAGTTTCCTAAATCCAATACAGCTTTTTCCCCTGCTTCTATTCCATTCTGGGTCGAATCCATCATTCCTCTGCCACACCCATCCCAGATGTACTGACCAATTGAATAACTCAGAAAGTTAATACTAAGTACTAAGTGGTTATTAGATTCTGGGCAACAGACTTCTTTTATTGTGCTCATTTCAAATTTATAGACTGTTAGGGAAATATCATTGGATTGATTGCAGATATCTTTAATGAGGTAAGTGTCTAATGCTCAAAGAAAGCATCACAAAATCATGCAAAATTTTGCACTTCGCCAGGCTGTCAACTCCACTCCTTCCTCATCACATAACAGGAACCCCTGAATTCCATGATCCCCTGTGTTTGATAAGACAACTTGCACTTATTTTGTTCAATTCCAGACCTCTACTCACTCTGCCTGGACATCCTCAACCATGTAATCTAACCTCTCCCCTCCATTTTAGCTCCCCTTTAAGTGTTGTCTTTCATCCTTAGAATGTAAGCTCTTGGAGAGCAGAGCCATTTTTGCTTACTTTTATCTATGTTCCCACAGCTTAGCACGATGTTTGTCACACTTAACAGATGTTCTATCATCTATCTCTCTCTGTCTCTGTTTTTCTCTGTGTGTCTTTCTATCTATCTAATCTTTCTATCTCAAACAGGAGCTTTGGTGGGACTATATCTCCAGAAAATTCCCCTTTCATTTGGATGAATGCTTTTTCTTATTTTATGTTTCCCTTGATGTTTTTGATTATTAAAGAAAGATATCTCTGTAATTCAATTTATTAAGGAATCTTATATGATCTCAATTCAAACATGAAATATCTTGGTAGAAAACTTCTAAAAATTCATTTTATTCCCTAAAGTCAAGCTTTTGATAATCAAGAATTAAACAGAGTAGAATTATGTCTTCTGTGCACTTTTCATTCAATTATATGGCTATAAAGATGTGGTCTGTTGTAGAAAATTGCAAATCCCAGAGGGTTCCATTATTTCACCTTCATCAAGGATACTCTCTCACTACAGAAACACACATACACACACACACATTTGTAGAGATGACAATATAGGCATAAGAGTCAGTAGTTTTTAATACAGTCTAAATATGTTTTTTTAAGTTTTGTTAATATAACTGTTTTGTTTTTTTCTATAATCATCCAGTATCCTGTCCTCTTTTAAATATCTTTTAAAAAAAACATGCATTCAGGGGAAGCTACATGACACAGTGGATAGAGCACGGTCCCTGGATTCAGGAGAACCTGAGTTCAAATCCGGCCTCAGACACTTGACACTTACTAGCTGTGTGACCCTGGGCAAGTCACTTGCCCCTCATTGCCCCACAAAAAACAAAAAACAAAAACCCATGCATTCAATTCCTTCAAAACTGTATTGCACCCAAGATGCATGATATGTGTAATTTTTCTGTGAGTTCTTTACCTCACTTTTATCTTCCTTTGGTTCATTTTTGCTTATCCATGTGCATATCAGTAATTAAG
Source organism: Dromiciops gliroides (assembly GCF_019393635.1). Classification (NCBI taxonomy): domain Eukaryota; kingdom Metazoa; phylum Chordata; class Mammalia; order Microbiotheria; family Microbiotheriidae; genus Dromiciops; species Dromiciops gliroides. Next base: position 354,465,380 of record NC_057861.1, read on the forward strand.
TGCAAAAGAAGTGGTGACAAAGCTATTACTTGTAGAATAGTGTGTTAATAATTTTGCCTAATTTTTAATGCTTTTTTTAAACTTTGTTGTCCTCATGCAAGTTTTCATTTATAAAGGCTTTTGAGATAAATCTGGCTTAGCTGCTTCTCACAGAAGCTTTCTTGGAGTCATGTTTTCACCAATACTGTTTTGTGGGGAGATTCTTTCTGCTTGTAATATTCATGAGGGATTAAGAAATAAAAGAAGTCACAGACACTGTAGAGTACTTAGAAAGTTATTGGCTATATATCTTGGACATTTTTTTCCAAAGTGAAAATTCTGAAACCAGATACTAAACAACATCACAAAAATAAAAATTAATTGTCTTAATAGAAAGGCAGTAATGGGTACAGATGTCTGTAATTTCCAAACCAGCTGTCTTTATACATAAAGCGGATTGACTCATTAGAGCAAAGACCAAAAGCAAAAGCAAATGAATAGATTAAAAATGAGAAGTCATTTAATGTAATTGCAATAGTTTCAGCTTGTCCTGTTTCAATAAGGTAAAGAAGCTGAAAAATGGGAAATGGATAAGGAGAAAAGATATTAACATTTACTGTTACCATTTCCTAAAGAAGTTTAACTGCTTAAAAGAACTCAACATTAAGGAGATTGCAAGAGGGTAAAAATTGCCTGAACCACAACACCTGATCTCTTTGTCATATAGAGACAAGGCTGCATTAGGCAAAAATCAGTTTTTAATACAAACTCATTAAAAAATTTATTGATGAAGTTTGTGGAAGATTACAAAGAATCCATTTTTGAAAATAAATTTGGAGATCTGTAAATGTTCTGTATCTTAGGGGAGATGAAAAGGGAGGGATACAGAAGTGGAAGAGAGATGGGGGAAGGGAGATGGGGGAGAAAGGCAAATAGAGAGATAGATGGAGAGGGAGAAGGGGAATAGAGGGACTGAGACTACAGGGGAGTGTGTATAGGAGAGCATGTATGTCCTAAGCATCACTATGTAGTATTGGATTTAGGGGAGCAGCAAAGAGATTAAGCATTGTAGGAGGTTTGGCCGGTAGGTGAGTGGGAAGACTCAAAAGGTATATTAAAAAGATGCATGTCCACCTTCTGTTAGTGCTATCAGTAACTATAATAACAGTTTCTCTCAAAAATTCCAACTGCACCAAAGCTAAAGGCTGGCTTCAAGACAGTTGTCAAGCAAAACATGAGCCACACTGTTTGAAATATAAGTAGGTACATTTCTGGCCATATCACAGATACTCTTCAGCTAAGCTGAGGCTAATGACTACCTTAAAGTGGAAATTTATTAGGAATCTCTTCATATCTTGCGTTTTTTTTTAATTTATATTCCTACTTTTATTTGTTCTTTTTTTGCTTAAAGTGGTACCTACTTTAATGTTAATCCATATCCTGAACTGAACTACTTCAAACTTCATTCCAAAGTTTTCTGACTACTGCCTAGACCTTAAATTCTATTCCTGCTGACTCACTTGGAATTTTATACCTACTTTTAATGTTTTCCCCTATCAGCTAAAGTGAAGATTTTATCTTCCTGCCTTGCTAGTGTGTCAATTTTAAGAGACATTTTCATAACTAAAAAAAATAAGAAGAGATCCATATTTTAATTTTATCAGTTTTGATATAGTGAAAGGAATAAATCTTAATTTGATTTCTCCTCCCCTTTTTAAATTCACCAAATTATCGTTGTCTTTGCATTTTTTTCTAAAAGCAATAAAAAGTTACAAACCTATATATATGTCTTACTGAAAATGTCCTGCTTTTTAAGCTGAAGCCAACTCAAAGTAGCTTATGAAAACCAATTGCTAAATCTTCACCATGAACATTTACATCTCAAAATCAGACAACTCTCCATATCAAAGCTTGATGATTTTTTTATCGATTGTCTAGACTATTAAAAGTGATCAATTAAATGTTAATAACAAAGACTAAACTTTAAAATGTCTTGTGCTTTGGAGAGCCAGTTGTTACATTTACCAACTGACTACTGGCTGAAAGGCTACATAAGAAAAAAAGATCCTAAAGCCTAGTGACAAAGTTATTAAAAAAATAAGATGTTGTTAAAGTTAGCAAGAACACAGACAATATGGTTAGGACTAAATATAAGAAACTGCTTCATAAGGAACTTAATCCAAAATGTGATTTGGAAATGGCTTACTGATAAGATTAAAGTCTCTCACAACATGTCATCTATAAGTAATGATGTAAGCTATAAAAAAGTAATGATTGAACTTTGGAAATTGTATTCTACTTCAGAAGTGCTAAAAGGATGAAACATTTTCCCACTACAATTAAAAATAGAAAATTATTTACATTAATTATTATAACACTATAAGCAAGAAAACAAACAAAAAAGGAAGAATGTAAATCCCCCCAAAAAATCACCAAAGAGACAAAGGGGTTCTTTAAAAATAGTTATACTTGGAGCTATTAACTGCAGTTCACCTGAGGAGGTGGTACAACATGGCCAGTGGTATAGTTACTAATGTATTAAACCAAATGTGACTCATCAGTTGCTTTGCAGCTGTGTGAAAACCAGATTTTAAGCTTATTGAATTTAGAAAGAGAGGGATATTTGTCTAGTAAAAGTTAGAATTCACCAATGTTTATCCAGCCTTACTAAAGGGAGAAGAATAGCACTTTATGCTTGCTAAAAATGTGTGTTCCAATGGGTAAAAAATATGTATATTCTACCATCCCTAACGAAATTGCATTTGGTATCCTCCAAATCAGAATCACAAAATCTCAAGAGCTGGAGGACAAGTCAGAGGCCTTATAGTCCAGCACAGACCTGAATAAGAATATCTTCTACAATATACTTAAATATGGTTACTCATTCTTTACTTGAAGGCCTCCAGAAAAGGAGAATCCAATATCTCCACATTAGTATAGTTCCCTCTATAATATACTTAAAATGATTGTCCATCCTTTATTTGAAGATCCCTAGAGAAAGAGAACCCACGATCTCCATGCTACTTTAGGAAAATTCTCTCTGCAAAATACTTAAAGATGTTCATCCATCCTTTACTTGAAGACCTCTAGAGAAAGAGAATCCATTAACTGCATTTCACTTTAGCATAACATCAACTGTTAAATTATCTTTAATTTTAAAGTTGTCTGCATTCAGCTTTTACCCAATCAACAAATTAAATGAGCAAATATTGATTTAATGTCTCAGCTAAGCGTAAGAAAGAATACTGGATACTGGTGAGAATACAAAAATGTTTAGGGGCAAGTCCCTTATCTCAAAGAGCTGATAAACTACTTCAGGAGATAATCATTTGTGTGTATTTGAATATATGGAGAGAGAGAGAGACAGAGAGAGACAGAGAGAAACAGAGAGACAGAGACAGAAATACACAGAGAGACACATGCACACACACATACACAGAATATACCATGGTACATATAGTGGATAGAGGACTGAGCTTAGAGTCAGGGAGACCTAGATTCAAATCCTACCTAATACACATAAAATATATATATATATATATAAACACTGATGAGTTTCTTACCTTCTCTAAATTTGTTTTCTCATCTACAACATAGCAAAAATAACACATAAAGCACCTACCTCATGAAGTTGTTGTGAGGTTCAAATAAGAATGTATGTAAATTATTTTGTGCACTTCAAAATATTACATGCCATAAGTATATCGATAGCTGGCCTCAGACTTAAGACCTGAGTTCAAGTCCTACCTCTGACATATGCTGGCTATGTAGCTATGAGCAGGTGACTCAATACCTCAGTAATACTGGAAATTCTCTAAGATTTTAAGTTTCAAGGAAGGTACCCAACTGCATTGCTAGAGGGAGTTTTCTAATTAGGAGTTGCTCATAACACTAAAATAAAAGATCTTGTCCAAAAAAAAGAAAAGATATTACCAATACCAGAAAATACATGCCGTTAGTTGACTAATATAGGCAATAAGTCCTATGAGAATTTAGAAAAGGAATGGGAGTTATTACTGCCGTAGCATGCATTAGATTTGAACTTGATTTCAAAAGACAGGTGAGATTTAGATAGGTAAAAGGCAGAATAGAAGGCAATCCAGACAAAAGGAAGATTATGAATAAAAAATGGAGGCTAGAATATGCAAAGCAAGTCTGGCCTGGACTGGTGGTCCTTTAGTTCAGATTCCAAGTGGACCATGAATACTTCTCATTAGTCATTTGATTTTTCAGGTAGCTTGACATAGAAATAGGGCTGAGAGTGAAAACAAATAAGCTCTGTGTCCCACTAAATAAATTAATATGTTGCCTTTCTGGTACATATAAACCTCTTAGGAATTTGGATTGTGCAATGCTAGTTTCTTTAGGGTCTTTTAACTAGCAGGTGAGTGGAACATAAAGGTTCCATGCCTGGAGAACTAAGATACAGTTCTCTTCCTGTGGTGACCTATCACATGATATACAGTACCCTCATGTGGTCCTGTAGGAAATAGCCTGCCAAGCTCACACAGTGAGGACACTAGATCTTTTCACTGTAATCTTCTGGATTGGAATTTGAAAGATCAAAACTAAATAATTGAAAAGGGGGGAAAGTAGGCAAAAACATAGCTCTGTTCTAAATATATTGTTAAATTCACAAGGTAGCTTTAAGTGAATGTTTCAATTTTAACATATAATTTCTACAGTAAGCCAAAGGATCTTAAAGTATTGATTTTCTTTTATTTGCTGGGGGGGGGGGGGGTGGTGGTATTCCTTTTTCGAAGAGGAAGTCAGAGGCCAAAGCGTCCAATCTCCAGTGAAATCCATTTCAAAATCACAGAAAATCAGTCAATTCCTGGTGAGTTCAAAGAAGCATACACACACACACACACACACACACACACACACACACATAGAAACTCTAATCTGAACTCATCTCTTACATATGTGAACTCTCACACACATATATGTATATGTATATGTATATATATATATATATATATGGAGAGAGAGAGAGAGAGAGAGAGAGAGAGAGAGAGAGGGAGGGAGGGAGGGAGAGAGAGAGGCTTTCCTACTTAGTAAACTCCTGTCTCCCTATTACTTTTAGAATAAAATATAAAGAACATCCTTTAGCTTTTAAAGACCTGACTCCAAGCTACCTTGCCAGTCTCACTGGACCTTATTAGCTCTCATTCAAACCATGATCCAGCCAAACTGGCCTTCTCTCTGTTGCTCACACGTGAGACTCCATTTCTGATCTCAATGCCTTTGTACTGGCCATCTTCCATACATAGAATGCACTTTCTCCTTATCTCTTCTTCAGATAATTTCTCTCTCTCTCCCTTTAAGGTATCTCAGCTCAGGCAATAGCAATAAAAATGATGATAATAGTTAACATTTACAGTCAGGCAATATATTACATGCTTTACAAATATCTCATTTGATCATCACAACAACCCTGAGAGGGTGGTACTATTATTATCTCTCTTTTACAGGTGAGGAAACTGTTAAGTGATTTGGCCAGGGTCAAAGAGCTATTACGTGTCTGAGACAGAATTTGAACTCAGGTTTTCCTGACTCCTGGCCAAGTACTCTATCCTCTATGCCAATAGTGTTTCACTATCATGTATATATTAGTATAGTTTTAAACAGCTAAACTACACTAAAACTTTTGGGGCATTATGTTTTATGTATGTATATATATATATATATATATATATATAGTATATTTATACATAATAAATACATAATGATATGTAAAATACAAAATTAAATATACATATATACATACACACACACACACACAAACACACACACACACACACACACACACACACACACTACTCTTCACTGATGAGAACATAAGCTCATTTTGAGTACAGACTGTCATTCTTTGTATTCCAAGAGTCCAGCCCAGGACAGGCTTATGGTTCTCATTCCAATTCTGAAATATTTGTTCCTTAATGCCTTAAATTGTTATTTAATCTTCAGGCCTATTTGAGTGCTTGAACATTCTATATGGTTCACCTCTTAATCAAAATGTATATTTATACATTGACAGTCTATTAGATATTAGAACCATTTATCCTAGCTACATTTTGATGTTTTTCTGCTTTTGTCAGAAAAAGAGATTTATTAAAAATCTATGAGATGACATTGTTGGTAGACTAAGAATAGTTTTGATTTTTTAAAGAGGTATATTACACATAGGTAAATTCAGGTTTTGTCTTCCTTCAATAAACATTAAATCAATATAAAATGTCAGTAACTCAAATATACAATTAGAAAAACCTTTTTATAAAGCATTTTTATCACAACAGCTTGTGAGGCAGTACATCTGAGTATCATCCTCATTATACAGATGAGGAAACTGAGTTAGTGAGAAATGAAATGACTTGTCCATAACTAGGTAGAATCTGTGGCAGATTTTGAAATACATTGTAAATTTAATAGTGCTTCACTACTATTTATTACAGAAGATTTTAAAATGCATTATGAATTCATCTACCTAAAAATTACTACTTTAGTTTAGATTCTGGTTTTCTAATTCATGAAACACTGTCACAAAAATGTATAATGTTACAATCTAGAACATTAAAGTAAAATATATGTGCATGTAAAAAATCAATTAGTTACAACAGAATAAACATCACTGCTCATATGCTTGACATTTCTGACTCAACTATGGCTTCATTCTCTGTTTATGCATCAAACTTGTACCACCAAGTTAAATGTATGTCACTTCCCAGTTGTGGTACTGAATGATTCTCAATTTAGTAGTCTAAATTCTCTAAGGCCAAAAACGGCTCCCAAATTAGCAATTAGTACTTCACTCTCAGTGGCAGTGGGGATATTATAGTTTCAATGGCAGGTGATTTTTATTAACTTTGAAATTTTTCGCTTTAAGGAACTGACCACTTAAAACAACCTTTTGATCAGAGAACTGGTCTGAACATTTAGAGAAAATCCATGTTAAATATTCATCCCTATTGTGACTGGGAAATCTTAACATCTCTGGTGTTTATAACAAGGTAAAAGATTTGTAAGAGAAAAAAAAACTTAACTGAATTTCACTGTAAATAAAAAGATATGTCTTACCCAATCAAAATTTCTTTAATTCCTTGGGTTGTTTTTTGAAATTATCTATCTATAATCTATCAATCTGCACATATATTTTGAATATTTACTACATGCATACATGTCTGATGCTATTATTACCCACATGTCATATGTCTATATACATTTGTGTTTAAATACATATATGCACTTATGTAATTTGCCATTTATGTCTGCATGCATATATATGTATATGATCAATGTTCAATCATATCATTTTTCTCATTAGCTCAATAAACTCACATTTTAAGGCTTTTCTTTTCAAAATATTTTCTTTCTTCTTTTTCATAGAGTATATTTATCCTGCCAGCTAATCCTTCCCCTAACTTTTTAAAAATGTGTTTATATGATTTAGCATTTCTACTCTACTAGATGATTTGGACATAACAAGATCATGATTCAGTTTGTGTACATTTTTGTTTAACATGCTTACTTATCCTTTTTAACAAGTTTACTTCAATTTCTTCATGTTTAAAAATTCCACGTTCTTGTTCCTATATTTTTTGCCAGCTGACTCCAGGAGTTATTATTTGTAATAAAGTATTCAACAACCAAAGTGTTATGTGTTTCCTTCTCTTCACACATATTCTCATGAGAAAGTGTCATCTTATCTTAGAACTTCATACAATATTAAGGTTTTATGAGAACCAGGACTAGGGGACAATTGAAGCAGGCAGTCTTCTAGGGCACAGTTCTTTATCGATCAGGGGAGGTTGCAATTAGAGATGCTTTATAAAATTGTGGTTTTATAAGTACAAATTTTAATTCCATATATTCCACTGGGGCAGGGAGAATATAGGTGTTGATTTTGTGAAGGCCAAAAGCCTCCAATGGAGACTAACACACAACAGGCAACATTTTCAAATTGGAAAACAATTTGCAGATGTTACAAAGTGTTACCTTAGTTGTTATAGGCAGCTTCTTTTACACAAAAGATTTTTGGCTTGCCATATTCAATTGTTCTTTTCCCTAATCTGAGAAAGTTTTCTAATTTCCTTAACCACTGATCTGTTATCTCTCAACTTATCCTCCATGATTCACGGAGCAAATAATGGGATGATCCTGTATATGACTTTACTGAATCTTTATTAAGGAACAACATTGCTCAGTGTGGATAGCAGACTCCCTAGGGGTTAAATTTAAGATAGTCCCTCTCCTCTTCCCTCCTGTCCCCTCCCCTCATCTCCTCTCCTCTCCCTTTCTCTGTATGTGTATATGTATGTGTGTGTGTGTGTGTGTGTGTGTGTGTGTGTGTGTATATATATATATATAATGTGTATATATATATAATGTGTATATATATATTTAAATCCATAGTTATTTTATTCATAATATATTTCTGTCTTTGATTTTACTAATGTTCTTTATTTACAATCAGGAGATAAAATCAAATAATTTTAAAAGTTAAGAAAGAAAAACTTCAATAAGAAATTATCATAATGAAACATATCTATAAACATAGTGCAATGAATTACGAATACATAAGGACATACATATTAGCCATCCTTATAGGCTGTGTGAATTGTTACCAATTTTTCTTTTTTGAAGAAGAAAATAATTCTTTGCTTTCAGCAATATTATGGAGATAAATTTATAAATAAAACTGTAGATTTAGAATTAAAAATCATTTTGTTTTTAAAAATGATGCATTCAAGGGAATAAATTCATTTTGTTAAAGGCTTTCATAGTTTTAGGTAAAATAGTAAACTTTACCTGACATTCTTTCTTTAAATTAAAATGTATTTATTTACTTATCTATCTATCTATCTATCTATCTATCTATCTATCTATCTATCTATCTATCTATCTATTTATTTTTATGCGGCAATGAGGGTTAAGTGACTTGCCCAGGGTCACACTGCTAGTAAGTGTCAAGTGTCTGAGGCTGGATTTCAAGTCAGGTCCTTCTGAATCCAGGGCCGGTGCTCTATTCACTGTGCCACCAACTGCCCCCATGATGACATCTTTAAGGTAAAATTGAGGGGTGAGAGGAATGCATTAGGGGAGAGGGGGAGGGGGAAGAGCAGAGTTAGCAAGGGGTGAAATCCCACATGAAAGAAACAGGAAAGGGTTTATGGAGTGGGTGAAGAGAAGGGAGAGGAGCAGGGCAGTAAATTAACTTTACACTCATCAGAATAGGCTCAAAGACCTTAATCTCATCAGAGTTGGCTCAAGGAGAAATTAATACACACCCCTAATTGGGTGGAGTAATCTTTTTAATCTGGGCAGTAAATGAGCCTAACACTCATCAGAATTGTCTCAAAGACCTTAATATCATCAGAATTGGCTCAAGAAGGGAATAACATCCACACTCAATTGGGTGTAGTAATCTATCTAATGCTGAAGGAAAATAGGAGGGGGAGGGGATAAAGAGACAGGGGCAAAAGAAGGGAGGGCAGATTGGGGGAGGGGACAGACAGAAACAAATCCCTTTTGAAGAGGGATAGAGTGAAAGAAGATAGATAATAAAGTAAATATCATGGGGAAGGGAATAGGATGGAGGGAAATAGTTAACAATAGTATTCATGAAAAAGAAAAAAGGGGGGAAAATAGTACAAAAAAATATTTATGAAACTCTTTGTGGTGGCTAAGAATTGGGAATCACGGGAATGTCCATCAATTGAGGAAGGACTTAAGAAGCTGTGGTGGTTTATGATTGTAGTGGAATGGTATTGTATTATAGGAAATGACAAACAGCATGATCCTAGAAAAACCTGGAAAGACTCATGAATTGATGCATAGTGAAATGAGCAGAAATGGGAGGACTTTGTCCATAGTGACAGCAGTATTATTTGATGAGCAATTGTGAATGACTTAACTACTCTCGGCAAAACAATGATCCAAGACAATCCCAAGGGACTAATGATGAAGCATACTATCCACCCCATAGAAAGAAAAGATAAAAAGAGTACTTCTGAACTGAACATATATAACTTATACCAGATTGGTTGCAGTCTTGTGGCGGGGGAGGAAAGGGAGGGAGGGAGAAAAATTTGGAACTCTAAATCTTATGAAAATGAATGTTGCAAACGATCCTTACATGTAACTGGAAAAAAAGAAAATAAATGTTTGTTGCAAAAAAGAAGAAGATGATGATAGTGGATAGTCTTTAATTGCCCAACTGACATTAGGGGCCATTTTCTTTTTGCCTGTTATACATTGTATTCAAAAGTCAGTGCAGTTTTAAGCTTTAGTAGCTTACATCTTATGGAAATACATCTTTTTTTTTTTTTTTTAACAGGGCAATGAGGGCTAAGTGACTTGCCCAGGGTCACACAGCTAGTGTCAAGTGTCTGAGGCTGGATTTGAACTCAGGTACTCCTGAATCCAAGGCCAGTGCTTTATTTACTGCGCCATCTAGCTGCCCCAGAAATACATCTTATATGAAATACATCTTATAGACATTCTGTCACAAGTTTCCAATTCTTTATTAATTGAAAAAGTGAAAAATAATTTTCAACAGGTATTCACACAACAGCACACATGTGATTCTTACAACCATTAGAAGACAGACACAACACTTACTCTGGTTTTTTAAAGTCACTAGTATGCCATGTATATCACACAACCTGGCAGGTAGGAAAGTGATTTTTTTTTTTCTCGCAACATATTTTTTTTTTTTGTCGAGGCAATTGGAGTTAAGTGACTTGCTCAGGGTCACACAGCTAGTAAGTTTTAAGTATCTGAGGCAGGATTTGAACTCAGGTCCTCCTGACTCCAGGGCTGATGCTCTATCCACTGTGCCATCTAGCTGCCCCTTCTCACAACATCTTAACAACATAAAAATGAAAGTTAAATATTAAAAACTTAAGTCAATATAAAAGAAATGTATCATCACTAGTTCCCAATATAATCCTCTTTTGCTCTATAGAAGAATCATAGGGACTTTTTTTTTCTTTCTTTCTTCTTATTTTTTTTCTTTTCATAGCAATGAGATCAACTGGCAGGAGATGCAATGCACTATAATATAAGCAGAAGAGTTGACTTTTGACTCTCATAACTGAAAATTTCTATTTAAGATTTCACTTAGTGCCTTGCCAAATGAACACGCAGATGAATCAACACTAGATCAAATATTGGCGTGGTGATAGAAACAAATAACTAAGTATTCAAGCTGTCAGACCCAAACTGCTTTAATATCATGAAGAGAATAGTTCCTGTTTCCAAGCCCAACAGGTTTAAATCTACCTAAAATATAATCTAGATTAAATCAGTCTCTATTGATAGAAGGCTTTATAAAGCCTCCCTCTTACCACCATTATATTGTAAACAATATCAAACAAAGCCTCTTAACTGATTTCTCCTTTTGACCCAAAGCAAGGCCTTGGCTCACATTCCCTGAGCTCACTCAAATACTCATGCATTCATTTAAAATGTATTCAGCATGTCCTATGTGCCAAAGACTGCTAAATTCTTACTAACAAAGATGAACAAGAACCCCTCCTCTGTCCTCATAAAAGTTACAGTCTCCCAAGATATGAACATAAATAATGGATGCAAAGTAGAATATGCTAAATTAATATGAAGATAAATAAGGGAGAAAAATAGGTGTTCTTATAAGAGAGGTGTTATGAATGACTATTCCTGAGTTTGCTAAAGCTATTTTAGTATTTAACCCTACTTAGGTACATGCAATCTGAAGCAAGGACTTTGCCTCTTTTCTATCAAAGTCAGACTAGTGATAGAATAGTTTATTCTGGAAAATAATAGTCTGAGGTGTGAGCAATACCTGTAGTCAAATGTATGAAGAATTAGTATGAGGAAGATGGTGTCCAGAATGGTAGAGTGGTACAACTCTGGTGGCAGAAGATCAGGATTCTAGTTCTGGCTCTTCTATGTGACCTTGAACAAGTTACTTAAGCTCGGGGCCTCAGTTTCTTCATCTGTAAAGTGAGAAGGTTGCACTATATTAGCACTAAAATCCATTACAGCTCGAATGTTCTGTGACTTTCTGTATAGCCAAAGAGTCAACAGAAGAGGAAAGTATGAACTGAAAAGAGGACTTAGGAGAGACTTCAGTATGAATATCCTGAAAATACAAGTCACTGGAAAAGGTCATACACCAGTTTGACTAAAGACCTTTGAGCTTAAGCAACTGTCTGCCTTGACCTTTTGGAAGTACCAGTAATAAGAAGGGAGAGGGAAACAAGTATAAAACAACCCTTCGAATTTGGAAAGAAACATTTTGTTTCCTGATTCATTTAAGAAACTGTATTTCCAGACTCTTCAAATGAAATGAATATAATCAGCCAGCCATAATTAGTGCAATCAGCTTATAAATTAGATTTAGCAGAAATAACATCACAGTATCCCTACAGCACTTTATTTTTTCTTTGTGGAAATAATGGCTACTTCGAACACCTGCTGTTTGCTTTCATTTTGACATTTTATAAAATACAATAAAAGTTAAGCTACTAGTACTTTAGGGCATCATCAATAAAAAAGTTAATAAGCATGAATTTTTGTAGATTCACATTGTAAAAGTCTTGTAAGAGAAAAACAATCCCTTCCACCTTTACCTTCCTCTCTCCCTTCTTTACTCAGAAACATTAAATAAATCTCTAGCCAATCCATACTAATGCTAGTCCTGGCTTTTATTTGTTACCTTGAACAAATTACCCAAGCTCTGAAGACCCAAATTTCTTTTTCTACAAAGTGACATTAGACTACATTAATTTGTTCTTTCTATTTCAGTTAATTTGATCATCATGTTTGTAAGAAAAAAATGAAAAGATACCTCAAATTGTGTTACATTCCAGGACTTTATTCACCTGATGCCTAAAATGTACTCTCCTCATCCCCATAGCTCATTGTTGAAGTCTCATCTTCTTTTGAGGCCCAATTCAATTGCTTCTGTGACCCCCACCAGCTTTAAGTGATCTCTTCCCCATTAAATTTCTCATAGCACTTTATCTGAACCTCTCTTTTTTCCTTATCATGTTATCTATTTTAACCATGATATCAAGGTTATCCTTGAAAATAAGAGCTGTCTTACTTATCTTTTCATCTCAACATCTGATATATATATAATCACTTATGTAATTAATTGAATTGTAAAAATTAGAAATTTTCGATTTAAAAAAAATATATCAAAGTCATAAGTGCCCATATACATACCCTAAATGATTTTAAAGTTTAAATCAATTCACTACATCAGAACCAATTAATGTGATACAATCAATTCAATTTTGTTAAACCAGCACTTAGATGCAAAGAGTTCAGAGTAAAACAAAAGTTTAAGTAGTAGTGTGTCTCTTAACCTTTTTTGTGAAAAGAATCCCCTTTTCATTCTGGCAAATCCTATGGACCTATCCGCAGGATAAAATTTGTTAAATACATTCATAATTGAAGGGAATGCTGGATTTCAGTTAGAAGTTAATGAATGATGGGGCAGCTAGGTGGCACAGTGGATAGAGCACCAACCTGGGAGTCAGGAGGACCTGAGTTCAAATATGACCTCAGACACTTGACACTTACTAGCTGTGTGACCCTGGGCAAGTCACTTAACCCTCATTGCCCTGCAAAAACCCAAAAACCCCAAACCAAACAGAAGTTAATGAAGATAAAGATGAAATATTTTCCAGCCAAGTTCACAGACCAACTTTCAGATTTCATCTCTACCCAGATGTCTTGGATTAAGAATTCCTGCCTAGACTAAAACAGACAGACAAAGGGGTCAAGAACAAGAATACTTGTGAGCCTAGGCAAACAAGGTCCAAAGCTTGGGAAGTAGAATAGGTCAGAAATGCAACTCAATTAGGTGACCAGGTAAAAATGGCTCAGAACACCCAGCAATAAGAAATCAAAATGTAAGAATGGAGCATCACCTATAGCAAGAGTTGAGTTTGATGCTGAAACATAAAATGCTCTATATTCTAGTTATATATCACTTGCTTAAGACTAGAACTCATATTAGATCTAGATTACTTAGACCAAGTGGGAAAGCAAAGAACTAAGAAACAATGCAGACCTTGACATTTGATCATATAATACAGAGATATTTAACATTAATATAGAAAAGAAAATTAGCAATTTTTCACTCAAAATAGCACCAGTTTAAGCAAAATCAATAATAAAAATTAATTTCTTTTTTAAACTATTTGGTCATCTAATTCTAATTGTTTCACCTACAGTAAATAAGAAAAAATAAGTAATTATTCCTTAGGTCACCTTTAACTTTAATTTGAAACTATTAAATAATACTATAGATGTATAAAATGACCTTCAGAATGCTATAGTTGATAGACAAGACACCCTTGGCATCAGAAAAATCTTGGTGTAAGGCCTATTTCTGATCCATATTGGCACATACTATCTATTTGACCCTAAGGTGAGCCTTTTAACCTCTCATCACCCAAATAATTAAAAATAAAAGTTGCCTTATTGATGTTATTCATAGTGTAGGATGAGGTTTTTTTTTTCAAATATGAGTTGCTTCTGGCAATAAAACTACATGTTCAAAGTCATGGTCAAAATCCACTTCATTTTCCAAATTAAAAAATATAGAGGTTCATCACTAGCTTGAACACAAAATGATACATACATACACGAATGCATACATACATACATATATACATATGCCAAAGAAACATAAAAAATAACCATGAAGACAGAGAGTGATATGAAATGGAAAGAGTACCTAACGAGATGAAAATATGTGTACTTAAACAATTTCAGAGGAAAAAGAAATTGAATTTTTATTATAGAATTTTGGCCATGTGTAATATATGCTTTGAATGTTTTTTAGATATCAGTAGCATGCCCTAAAATAGAATCAAAAGCTCTATCATATCAGTGCATTTGTGAAATAATCAATGTTTCCCCACCACATGTACCTAAAAAAATACATGAAACATTTTTAAAGTCAATTACAAGACAGTAACAAAACAAAAAATGTAAAATGTATTTTCTACTGATGAAATTAGAAATATGCCATGTCTTTGGCTTGAGAAAAAATACATGTGCATTGACATTTTCAGCATTCCAAAGGCCCATTTATCATTTTTTTACATCCTGCTGTACAGATGGCAGGGCTGTGATGTTTTATAAGTACTTTGATTTTGAAATCAACAAAATGGAATTTTTTTTTAATTAAGTATACCTCTATCTTCTCATAGTTAAATGAATTATATAAATCTATTACTTAATGGATTACATTATCAAGTACTATAGCATACATAAAAACAAAATTTTCCCAACAAAGAAAGGAAATATAATAAAATAGTACTTGGCTTATCACTTTTAAAGTGATTTGTTTTTCAGTAGTTTGTTTTTTTTTGTTTTTTTTGTTTTTTGTTTTTACTAATGAGGAAACTTGTGAATACTTAACAAGTGCTTTATAGGCATTTCTCCCATAGATTTGTTTCTATATTTGTTCCCATCCTTCTTTATTCCAATATGTTTTAGTTTTCCTTTCTACATTTATTTGAACTGATTATTATTATCATTAAAATGATTATTAAGAAGATAAAGGAGTTTCACGATTTACACAACCCTTTCATTACAATAATCCCAAGAGTTAAATATCAGGAAGCATTTGTTATTTAAATATTATAAATTCACATTGTGTACTTTCTTGCAGAAGAGATAAAAATGTATTCAATATATCTTTATAAAAGCAGACACAAAATAAGCATTTATGAAACACCTACTATGTGTCAGATACTATGCTGAATGCTGGGGATACAAAGAAAGTCGCTGCTTCCCCTCACAAAAAGTAAATGTCCCTGATCTCAAGGATATTATATAGTTGGGTATAGAAAAGGCATTAAATAACTAGATAATGTAAGATAGTACTTTATCATAAAAGTATTACAACAAGATGATAGCATTTATAAATACATCCTGGAGTTAGCTTAATGTAATGACTAAAAGGCAGGGCTTGAAACTGATTTGGTAAGAGGAGGATACTCACTGGAAGTTCCCTGCACTGATGAAATCCTAAGTCCAGACCCCAAACTAAAAGGAGAAAATGCACGAAAATTGTGAGATACTAATTATAAAAACAAAATTATTCTTGGAAGGCTTAATTTCTTTGGGAGAAAACAAGCAGAGGAAGAGAATTTGAACTGGGATTTGGAGGATGGCTAGAACTAAGATAGAGAACATTAAGCAGGTCATTCATAGTCAAGTAAAGAGTTCAAGGGGGCAACTAGTTGGTTCAGTGCAGTGCTGGCCCTGGAGTCAGGAAGTTCTTCCTGAATTCAAATCTGGTCTCACACACCTAATAGCTTTGTGATCCTTGCAAGTCAATTAGTTGATTAATCCTCTTTGCCTCAACTTCATCATTTGTAAAATGAGCTGGAGAAGCAAATGGCAAAGCACTCCAGTATCTCTGCCAATCAAACTGCAAAATGGGGTCATGGAAAGTCAAGACACAATTGAAAAAAAAACTACAATTCAAGCAAATATAGAGAGGTAGAAATATGTGAGATTTATTATGGAGAATAGTCTGAGAAGACCAAAGAGATCAAACTGGGGAGTGGCAGTAATAATAATACCTAATATTATGTTACACTTTAAGACATGTCATGTTCTTTTCCATAAATAACCTATTTGATCCTCATAACAACCCTTCAAGGCAAATGCTACATGTGCCATTACAGTTGGGTCTCTATTAAGGCAAGTACTGAAACCTTTGAGTGGTGGCGTATTACTCTAATGAACATTGAATATTTCCATCAGACTGGACCAATTACAATATTTTAAATATTTATAACTTCAAATGGTACAAATGCAATATCTATGAGACCACTCCCTTATATGCATTTTTAACTCATTGGGACCTCTATGTAGCCCCATTTTACAACTGAAGAAATTAAGACTTGGAAGAAATGTCACTTGTCCATTAGGAGGTAAGATCTGTATGGACAGGGATGCTACACTTTTGTAATTTTATCTTCAGTGCTTAGCAGAATGCTGAACACTTAATAATCACTTGTCAATTGTTTAGTTTCCCATGATCATAGTATTACTTAAGGACAGAAGCAGAATAAAAACCAAGGTTTCTCTTGGAGTAACATGCAGAACATTTTCCATTACAACACACAGATTCTCATGATAAATCAGGATCAAAGTATGAACTGGGTTCCTATTATTTAGAAACTGAAAGATGGGAAGTGCTGCTTCAAAGTGATGCTATTGGTGAGGAGTAAATACTATGATTCTTGTCATGTTTACTAGACCTTAGACAGCCTATTATCAGGCCCATCATAGTAGTCTTTCCAACTTGAGAAGGCCTGCCAAAGCATACACTACTTGCATAGCCTTTGAAAACTCAAGGTTATGATTAGGAATCAGAAGAAATACATCACAAAAGTAGTAATACATCAGTGAAGGGTTAATTCATAATTTAAAATTTTATGGCAGGTAGTCCTTTTGCTAATTTCTCACTAATTAACTAAGATCTTTGACTAATTTTCTAATTAGTGGTAGTTTTAATCCTCCAAATAGACAACAAGCTTTTTGAGGGCCAAGATTAATGTTCTATGTAGCCAGTAGGTACATATCATGGGTAACTCAGTTAATTAAACTGTTTGTGTAATCTGGCAGAAATATATAAAAATGAATTGGGGGAGAAAGAAAACTGGAGGAAAGGTTATGGAACTCAAGAGGCTGTTACATCAAACCACAGTTATGCTGCAGAGGACCTGGGATGCAGTGCTAGCAGCAACAATGGAGAGAAGGCCTAATGCTGGATACATTTCAGAGAAAAAAATAAGGGTGATAGATTAGAGTGAGAAAATCAAGAGGAGGAGATTTAAAGATAATTCTACAATAATTTGTTTCCTGAGAAAATGGTGGTATTATCTGTGTGAATGTACTATGTTCTTGTAAGTCCACATCTGAAGTATTATGTTCAGAATAATGATGATGATGATGGTGGTGCTGGTGGTGGTGGTGTTGGTGGTGGAAGTGAAAATGATGCGGAGGAGTTGGAGAAGGAAAAGAAGAAGAAGAGGTAGCATTTATAGCACTTCAAGTTTTGCAAAACACTTTATATGGGAGGCAAGTGCTTTTATTATCCCCATTTTTCAGATGAGAAAAGCAAGGCAGAAAGAAATTAAGTGATTGGCCCAAGGTTTCATAGCTAATAAGTGTCTGACTAGATTTGAACTGAGCTTTTCATGATTCCAGTTCAAGCAATCTATCAACCCCACTAATTAGTTGTTCCAGCCTTTAAAGTACAATAGTGTGCTTTACAGTCTATAAAGGGCTTTCTTCACTACTCTGTGAAGTATTATATCCTCATTTTATAAGTGAAGAAAATGAAACTCATAGAGTCTATTACTTGCTCAGGATCACATACTGGTGCATTAGAAAGGCAGAATTTGAACTTTTACCTTCTACTTAAGAAATGACTCTCTAAGTATAGCATAAATATAAACTCCATATATTCAAAGATTCAAAGATTAATTATTAAGCCTACCATTTGTGTATCTATGTAGCATTGTACTAAGGAAAGATACAAAGACAGAGATGGAACAGGTTCTGCCTTCAAAAAATGTACATTGTATAGGGGGCAGGGGAGGACATAAATACCTGTGAATATATACAAAATAAATGCAAGGGGGCGGCTAGGTGGCGCAGTGGATAAAGCACCGGCCCTGGATTCAGGAGTACCTGAGTTCAAATCCGGCCTCAGACATTTGACACTTACTAGCTGTGTGACCCTGGGCAAGTCACTTAACCCCGACTGCCCTGCAAAAAAACAAACAAAAAAAAAAAAAAACAAAAATAAATGCAAGACAATTTGGAAGCCATCAAGAGCAGGAGAGTAGGAAACAGGTAAAAATCATTTTGGAAGAGACAATTGAAATGAGCTTTGAAGAAAACTAGGAGTCAAAAAATGAGAGGTGAGGTAGAAATACAGATCAGGTGTGAAGGAAAAAAGGAAGTGTAATGACATGTGAGAAATAGCAAGAAACTAGTGTGGCAGGACTGTAGCATTAACTCCTTCATAGATTAGTTCTAACCTGCTTTTTCAGAATTACCTTGCATTATTCTACTTCATGTGCTACTTTTTCCTCACAAACTGACCTTACTATTCTCCAAACTTGATAGTCTACCTCCCACCTCCTTGCTTTCACATAGGCTGTCACTCATGCCTCAAATGAACTTCCAATTTAGTAAGGCGAGTTTGGCCCTTAGCATGCATCCTCCCTTAATCCTTGTTGGCAAAGCACAATTCAGATGCCATGTCCTCTGGAAAGGCTTTCCTGATAACCCTTATTGTTAGTGTTCTCTCCCTTATTAAAATTATATTGTAGGGGCAGCTAGGTGGTGCAGTGGATAAAGCACTGGCCTTGGATTCAGGAGGACCTGAGTTCAAATCCAGCCTCAGACACTTGACACTTATTAGCTGTGTGACCCTGGGCAAGTCACTTAACCCTCATTGCCCTGCAAATAAATAAATAAAAATTTAAAAAAAATTATATTGTATTTATTTATTTGTATAAACACTTTCACCCTCCCCATTAAACTTCCCACAAAAGAATCAAGTGTTCTTGAAGAAAGGGACTATTTTTCCTTTCTCCCTGATTCCCCAAAATCACCTAGCTCCTACAATGTATAAAGAATCTACTATACACAATATGGAAGGAAGGAAGGAAGGGAGGACAGACAAAAAGTAAGAAAGTCTGTTTTGACAAAGCTTCCATTCTCTCTGTAGTCTTTAGAGGTAATACTGCATCAGCCTTGGATCCAGGCCACTAGCTTCTGGTCTCTTCCTTTACTCTTAGCCTTCTTTATTGTTCTTGAGCATTTTCTTGCTGCATCATATACACCCCAAGTTGGCAGCTATTGACTCTTGTCTAGAATTTCTCAGGCCATAAATTCTCTTGCTCTTGCCAATTGGGAATGGGCCTTCTTGGTCCTCACAGATTTCAGTATCACTAGCAGCAACAAGGTTGGGACTCAAGGGAGGACCTTGAATTGTCTAATCATCTGACTGCCTCAATGATCCTCTCTCCAACCAGCAACTATCTGCCTAGACTAATTCTTCAATGGTAAGCATATGCCAACCCAATCCATAAAGAGGTGAGAGCGAGAAAGATTTAACATGAAAGCAAGTTTTTTAACTATAAAATTTTTGGTCTTTGTAATGCCTATCTGATAGTTTACAAATTTACTTTCATATTATACCTTTCTCAGTCTCTCATCTTCTGATTTTCAGAGGAAAATGGCTTGTTCTTGTTGACATAGCTTCCCTGGACAATGTTTCAGCTATTAGGTGTATTTTTATGCATACTCCCTACTCACTGGTCATGGTGAAGAGGTAGAAAACTCCTTGTTTTCCATTAACACTTTCAACCACTCCCTCCACCGTTCTCTGAAGGTTTTTTTTTTCTTTTTCAATCCACATTTATTATTTTATAATGATATTGGTAGCTGCTATCTACCAACTTTTTCCTTTCCTCCAGTACCTGGCCATAATTGTTCTCTCAATCCCAACTTTAACACAATATTAATACTCCTTCGAACATTCTAACTTCTCTTATCTTCAGAGTCTTCACTTTCCGTGATCTACTCCTCTGCTCCATTTTGACTATATACATATAAATGGTCATTCTTTTGATCTTATAATCAACCCCAAATATTCATCAACTAAAATCTTCTTAATCTGATCATAATTAATCTGATAATTTAAGAGTATGATCAAGAATGCCTTACAAAGCTACTCGTGTTCTTCATCCTCACTATAACTGCAGTTCTTTCCCAGAAGGAAATCAGGTCATCACCCCTGTATTGTTCACACTCTCATTCCTTCCCTATCTTGATGCTTTTATGAATAAATTCAATTATATACTATCCTCTAGACTCAATTCCCTTGGTTCCTATCTTATCCCCACAACTTCAGATTATTCCCGCCATCTACAACAGTGCCTTCTATTCATGTTCTGCTGAATGAACTGAAACATCAAGAAGCAATGCTGATAGGATCCACTAGAAATTTATACTACATAATCTGTTTTCTCATCACTGCAGGAAGGAAAATCCCTTTAACACTCTAATTGATTTGCTCTCCCACTCACTATAGTAGTTATTCCAAACCTTTTCATCCCTTCTAAGGCCTCCTATGGCACTTCATTCTCCACCCCTCAACCTCTTAGCTGAGGGTCTTACCATATACACTAAAACATATTGAGGTCATTCAATAAAATTTCCCTGTTTTCCTCTTCTGATATTATGCAGATTTCTTCCTCCAGTCTCACCCTTTATTTTCTCCTTGCCAAGGAAAATCTTTCTAATTCTATCCTTGCTTTCATTTCACCATACCTTCATGACCATTTTCTCACTATCAGTAATACTCAATCTCTTACTATCTACAGACTGCTTCCTTGATATCTACATGCCTATCTTCAAGCCATCCTTTAAAAAAGCAATCAGAGTTAAGTGACTTGCCCAGAGTCATACATCTGGTAAGTGTCTGAAACCAGATTTATATTCAGGTCCTCCTGACTCCATAGTTGAAGCTCTGTGCACCTAGGTCTGCCTCTCCTCCATCTTAAAAAAAAAAAAACAGAACAAAAAACAAGCAACAAAAACAAAAAAAAACAAACAAAAATACCTCTCACTTGATCCAACCATCCCAACTACCTAAATTTCTTGAGAAAGCCATCTACAATTGGTGTCTTCATTTCCTCTTCTCTCACTCTGGTACACTCTCTGCAGTTTTGCTTCCTACCTCATCATTTAACTGAAACTTCTAACTCTGAAGATCTACTAATTGCCATTTAATTGTAAAATCTATTTTTCCTCACAATTCTCATTCTTCTTGGCTTCTCTATAGTATTTGAAACTATTGATCATCTTCTTCCAGATACTCTCTCCCCTAGATTTTCAAGATACTGCTTCATCTTTCTTATTTTTCTAACTAATCCTTCTCAGTTTCCTTTGCTGGATCATTCCTCCAGGTCATGCTCACTAACTATAGGTGGGTGTTATGCAAGCATCTGTCCTTGGCCTTCTTCTCTTCTCCCACTATGATAATTTTGTTGGTGATCTCCTCAGACCTAATGGTTCAATTATAATCTCTATGTTAATGATTTTTAAATCTACTTATCCAGCTTTATCCTAACTCCTGACCCCCCAGTCTCATATCTCCAATTAGCTATTGGGCATCTTGAACAGGATATTTCATCTTTATCCCAAACTCAACTTGGTCACAACAGGAATCATCTTTTCCTCAAAAGCTTCAATTATATTGAATTTCTCTAGTATTGTTGAAAGCACCACCATCCTCCTAGTCACCCAGGCTTGCAATGTTAGGTTATCCTTAACTTCTTTCTTAAACAAATATAAAATATGTTGCTAGGCCTTGTAATTTATACCTTCAAAACAGTTTTCAAATAGATTGTTGTCTCTCCACTCACAGAACTGCTATAGGCCCTCATTACCTTACACTTGGACAATAGTCTTCTGGTTATTCTCCCTGCCTCAACACTTTCCTAATACAATCTATCCTTCACTCAGTTACCAAAGTGATCTTTCAAAAGTGCCCGTCAGACTAGGTCACTACTTTCTCTACACAATAAATTACTGGGAATCCCTCTTGCTTTCCAGGATCAAGTAGAAAATCCTCCCTCTGGCTTTTAAAGCCTATCACAACCTACTCCCTCTCTATCTTTCCAGCCTATATACACTTCAATTATCCATCCACTCAAATACTACTCTTCTGGGGGTTCTTTGCACATGCACATGCACTCCATCTCCTAACTATTCTCTTTTTCAGTGACTATACCTTATGCCAGAATGCTCTCTCTACCCCTCTTCTTTTCCTGACTTTTTAAAAAGACTTCAGCTCAAATACTTCAGTGAGAGACCTTTCTTCCACTCCCTGTCCTCCCTTCCCCACTGCTAATGCCTTTAGATTAATGTCCATTTAATTGTATATATGTTGTATCTAAAAGGAGGGGAGGTGGTAGAACATGCATTTATTAATTCCCCATTATGTTCTAGACACTGTGCTAAGGACTTTAGAAATATCTCATTTGACTCTTATAGCAATGCTGTGAAGTAGGTACTATTATAATGCCCATCTTACAGCTGAGGAAATTAAGGTATACTGAGTTTGTTATTTCCCAAGGTTCCACTGATATTATGAAGAATTAGCACTAGGCATTTCATGAGTTCTACTATATGGTATCTTCATTATATCAGGACATATAAAGGAAGTCCCTCAGCATGTTGGATTTCCTATGCCCTCATGGAAAACTTATGGGAGTACATCTATAGATCCCATCATAAATAGACAGGTGTGGATTCCTCAGGTGATACAGCCATTGGAGTATTGACTATTTACATAAAATTCACTTCACATTAAAAAACAATACTGTTAAAAATGGTAGTATTGGGGCAGCTAGGTGGCTCAGTGGATAAAGCACCAGCCCTGGATTCAGGAGGACCTGAGTTTAAATCTGGCCTCAGATACTTGACACTTACTAGCTGTGTGACCCTGGGCAAGTCACTTAATCCTCATTGCCCTAAAAAAAAATAAAAAAATAAAAAAAGTTGGTGTCCAGATATGCAAATGATGTGTGATATCATATTTTCCACCTTTTAATTCACCTTATTTACACTTCGAGTTTTGCTGGACCAAACATTGCTTTCAGCTTTCTCTTTATCTCATAAACTTTATTCAGAAACAGCTTCCTCTGCCTCATATTTCTGGACAAGAGTTAGCTTCCACTTTCTGCAATCTACTTAAGTTGTAACTTATTGCCTGAAGTTTTTTTCTAGTGCAACTTTTAAAGGACATTCTGTTTGTAAGAAAACTACTTCATGTTAGGGGGCAGCTAGGTGGTACAGTGGATAAAGCACTGGCCTTGGATTCAGGAGGACCCAAGTTCAAATCCTGATTCAGACACTTGACACTTACTAGTTGTGTGACCCTGGGCAAGTCACTTAACCTTCATTGCCCTAAAAAACCCCAAAAAAACCCACACAACTAAATAAACTACTTCATGTTACTAATATAATACTCCAACACAGCTCAAGTGTTCTGCTATCATTTGCCCTCCACAGTGTTCAACAGATTTGTAGCCAGTATGGTACAATTGCCTAGACATATGTCTGTTCCAGAACATCATACACTAATTTCTGACTTGAATTTGATATTGAATATGACATACAAAAGATCTTTACCTCAAACCTTGATCTTATCCATCAAGGCCTGTTATTTTTTTCTACATTGTTTCCTGGCTTTGAATCTCAGCTCTGTTTCTACATCCAGCACCCTATTTCAGCCCTTTATAAGCACTTAGCACAGCACCAGGAACATATTAGATGCTATTTAAATGCTTATTGATCAACAAATTGATTATCATTCACCTAGACTACTGGAATTGTCTTTGGCATATTCCTGCTCCAATCTATTCTATGTACAAGTGTGAATTAACATTCACTGTTGTTGTACAATCCTCTTCCCCAAGAATTAATAGTGGTTCCCTATTGCCTTCATATCAAATCCAAATTCATCTGGATAACATCTGTAGCCTTCCATTAACCACTGCCTTATCTCATCAAGCTAAGCTTTCATCACTCCCCAAGGTAGCCTCTCTATATTCACATAATTAATCTACCCATTGTCTCCTGCCCATAATTTTCTCGTTCTTGCCTCTATATACTCAAAACGGGGAATAATTTACCCTCTTCTTTCTCCCAATTAAGCAGTTCAAAAATATTTATTAAATGCCTACTGTATGTACAGGTAAATCTGATTTTAGTTAATTATTCCATGATGCCTTTCCAAGTAATCCTTCTGATTGATTATTTCCCTGCTATGCCTTATCCTATCAGTACTTCACATCATATTGTGCTCTACCCTATAAGTAAATGAAGGTGGCTAGAGCTTTAAAGTAAGGAACAACCTATTTCTCCTTTTTTAAAACTTTCCACCATCACCCCCATTCCTGTCATGGTTCTGACCATGCAGTAGTTGCTTAATAAATGTTGGATGATTATGGTTTTCTGTGCTATACTTTTCTTTCCTAGCTAGTCTTTACATTCTTAAAGGACTGGGATTTTCTATATATTTTAATTTTTTTATACTCTTTACCCATAGTATTAATATTTTGTTCAATATGGAGCAGATATAAAGTAACTGTACAGATGTAAAAACTGCTAGATGATTTATGCCTACTACAGTCCAAGTCTCACATGCATTTGGGGGGGCGGGGCAATGAGGGTCAAGTGACTTGCCCAGGGTCACACAGCTAGTGTCAAGTGTCTGAGGCTGGATTTAAACTCAGGTCCTCCTGAATCTAGGTTCTGGTGCTTCAACCACTGTATCACCTAGCTGCCCCATCACAAGCATTTTAAAAGAATGGATTATAAAGCTTGGTGCATGATATGATTTTACTGAAAATTTGTGAATGACATAAAAGAGAGGAAAAGCAAATTAGTTGAATTGTTGAAATGAAGTTCAAAATGAACCTCCAAAACCTGCAATTCTGAACCAAAAGCTCTGTTTTATGTAATTTATCAGGGATGTGTTTAATATTTAAGCTAAAAGCAAATGATAAAAGCCAAGAGCAGAGGTAGACCTGCCTTAGCAGTAGTTCATGAAAAAAACAAAAACAAAAAAGAGATTCATGGGATTTAGATGTTCTCAAACTTAATATAATCCAAGAGCATGAGGCAATTTTTTCAAACAATGAACAACCTTATTACAAACTTTGGCTGTATTAACAGAAGTATTGGGCCCAGACTTCAAAATTTTATCTTATTGAATCTTCAGCAATGCCCAATCTTCAATGGATTAGAACATTGTTTTCTGGTTGGGGGATCACATTTCAGGAGGTACACTAACAACGGAGGAAAGTGGCCAGAAAAGAATGGTAGCAAATCTAGGAATCATGTCAAATAAGGGTGGTATGAAATGGCTGAATGTCTTTAGCTTAAGTAGTCTAAACAGGTACATGACCACTCATTTCCATGACTTAAAGGATTGCCATATATAACACAAAGTTGTTTCTGAGTTTTCCAGAAGGCAAAACCTAGACACTGGGGCTACAAATATGAATGGCCAACATGGACATTGGCTTTGCTTGATTAATGTATATTTGTTCTGAAGGTTTTGTTTTTGTTTGGTTATTCAGGTGTGTGTGGATGTGTGTGTGTGTCTTTTCTCATGAGAAATATAAGAAAAAGAAAAAATATATGTTTGTAAATTGATATATATATATATACATATTTAGTATAATTAAAAAATAGAACATAAATATAAAGTAAGTAGACATACATATATGCCCCCAAACTGCTAAATACAAGCCAATTTGGGAAAGAACTTATCAAGGATTGGAGGATCAGGAAAGGCATGATGCAGAAATTCGTGTTTCAGTTGTACTTTAATGAATAGAGGGACTCCACAAGGTAAAAGTAAGAAAGGAGTAAATTTCACATATAAGGGATAAAGAAACAAAATCATATATAGAGAGCGTTGGACTATCAAGAGTAAGGAACAGAAAAGGGCTGTTTGGTCAAAATGCAGAATCATCATGAGAAAGATCATTTGATCAATTAGAGCTGTCCAATATTAAAAAGTTAGCTTTGATAAGTAGGGAACTGTCCATCATTAAAGTTATTTTTTAAAAAAATGGTTGAATAGCCATTTTTCAGGAAACTCAGTACTGTATAATCATTTGAAGTGCATGATTTGTTATATTCCTTCTCTCCTTAAGATCTACCATTCCTTTAATATTCCATTAATATTTAAATGCCATGTTTAAATTAGCGTATTGTTTTTCAATGTATATTGTTAATTTTTTAAAGTTTATTTTATTAAAGTTGCTCATACATTCTCTCTTAAATGTCATTTACATTAAAGTGGAATCAACCAATATTTTAAGCTCTCCTGAGGATAAAAAAGAAAATTTAAAAATGTAAAAATATCTGACTTCAAGGAGCATATACAATAATGTAGAGCTGTGGGAAGGATGTGAGGGTTATTGTTTCTGATGAAAAAAGAAGTTTTGATCCTCTCCCTTCCACTAACTAATAAGCTGTTATAAATCATATCTCCTCTCTGTATCTGTTACCTAAACTGTAACATGAAAAGGTTTGATTTAATGATCCCCCAGACTACTTTCAGATCAAAACTTCTACACTCAGTAATTCTGTAATTTTTCCACTGAAATTAATAAGTACCTTTTCCTTTATTTGGAGGAAGAGGCAAATTATTACTAACCAAATGTAAAACACTGAATAGGCACCTAGCCTGACATTGATAGAGATCTATTTTTAAGAAGATAAATTATTTTATGGCTCTTTGGCTGTGACTCGTACTCCTATTTGTCTGGTTAATGGAGATCAAGAGCTTATATTTGAAAGTGATAGACCTCTGTGTCATCAAAGGTGAATTTTCTTAAATATAAGGAAAATAGAGGAAAATTATAAAAAAGCAAACAAAAATAATTCAAGCTAACAACTAAGCAAACATTCATCTTTAAGTTAAAAATACAGCAGTGTGTTACATGCATATAGTTTGACTTGAATGGATTTCTTTTGTATGGTGGTATTTTTGTTAGAGTGACATTTAAAAGGCTCTAAGACACATCTCGGAAATCATGACTTAACCTCAGACTTTCAGGGGCATTGACACCCTTCCTCTAGAGATTTCAAAGGGACTACAGTGTCACAGCCACAGCCAGATGGCTGCTTGGTTCTTTTAACACTATATCTTGAAATGAATTGCTTACTCAGCTCTGCAGGCTAGGGCCAAGAAAGAATAGGTGAGGAAGTTATATTGAATTGGGTCCACCCATTTCTAAACATTAAGGGTAATTTCTTTAAAATGATTTTGTTCACTAGTGCTGAGGCAACTTGTGCCTTTTAGAGGCAATAATGTGTCTATTACTAGACAAATTCTTATCCTATACTTCCTCCATCATAAATGATGAGCCCTTTGGTGATTACCCTGGTAATTGTTCTCCCTTCCCCAAAGGGAGTGTTTTGCCTCCTATGCATATGTCTGACAGTTCTCCATTTTCACAACAATAAATTATATTCATATGTTGTTTTTCTCACATAAGTTCTATAAGACAGAATATTCTTTGTATTTTACAGATGAGGAAATAGATACTTCGAGAGGCTAAAGAGCTATTCCATTATCTCACAGTGAGGCAGGCCTAGAGCTAGGATTTGGACCCCCGGTTCCTGACCTCAAACAGGGCTCTTCCTCTTATGCTGTGCCAATAGACATTCTCACTTTTAAACTTTCAGCAAATATGTACTTATACTGCTTTTTTCCTACCTATGTGTCTTTTTATACATTGTTTTACAGACTAAAATGATCTCTCTAAATAACTGTGTTTTCCCCTATTTCCTTAAATTTCTTAATTATATAACCCTTCCTCCATGACCCAATTTAGTGGCATTTCTGTCAATATTTCCCTGAATTTCCCAGATATAAATGATAACACTTTCATCGACCCTCTCATACCACTGTATGGATGACTTTAATATATTATAATATGTTTCATAGTCAGACTATCAACAAGAACATCATAGATATAAAGGAAATGTTTCATGCAAAAATGATCATAATAAAAGACAAAAATGGTAGGGACTTAACAGAAGCAGACTAAATTAAGAAGGGGTGAAAAGAATACACAAATGAACTATATAATAAAGATATTAACATCACCAATACATGACCAAGAGAGTATGGTTACTGATCTAGAGGCAGACATCCTGGAGAATGAAGTCAAGTGGACCCTAGGGAATGATGTTAACAATTTGTGTTGATTCATTTAGTTGGGCATACCTTTCCTTTCCCTTTCTCCTTCTTTGTTATCAGATAGCCCTTTTACTTTCTTGCTCTTTTTCCCCTTTGGAATGTTTTGTTGTTGTTGTAAGACCTTATTTATTGAACATGTAGAATACAACATATGAATGTAATGCTAGAGGAATCAAAAGCCAGAAATAAGGTTTTCAGGAGAAATTTTTAAAAATCTCAGATATGCAGATAATAGCACTCTGATGGCAAAAAATAAAGAAGAATTAAGAATCTTCTTGATGAGTATTAAAGAGGAAAGTATAAAAGCTGGCTTGAATCAACAACAGCAACATAAGATCTTGGCCACTAATTCCACCATCTCCTGAAAAATAGCATAAATATGGAAACAGTGTCTGATTTTATATTCTTTGGCTCCAAGATTATTGTAGATAGCAATTGCACCCATGAAATTAAAAGACCCTTGCTTCTTGGAAGGAAAGCCGTGGCAAATCTGGAAAGCACATTCAAGAGTAGAGATATCACCTTGTCAACAAAGGTCCATATAGTCAAAGCTATGTTTTTTCTAGTAGTAATGTACGGCTGTGAGAACTGAACTATAAGGAAAACAGAATGCCACAGAATCAACACTTTTGAGTTGTGGTGCCAAAGACTTTTGAGAAGCCCTTGGATAGTAAGGAGAACAAATCAGTCTGTACGTAAAGTTGGGTTTAGTTTGCTTTCATCAGCTCAACAGTCCAAAGTATCTGGCTTTTAGAACCCATTGCTTTTTTCTGTTTTGTGGCTTTTGCTGAGTCAAAATGTAATGTCAATGGTTCCCAGTCTCCCCACTGGCATTAATTCTTAAGAAACCCCCTCTCTCATCTAGATGGCAGTATTCCTACATGGGAAATTTGGATTACATGTAAGAAAAATCTTAGTAACAATCACAGCTATGAAAAAGATGAATATGCTCCTTTGGAAGGTAATGGATTCCCCCTCACTGGAGTACCTTACACAATGACCTCTTCTCTGGTAGGTTGTTGAGCAGACTCTAGTTTAGGCATGTATTAGACTAAATGACCCTTGAAGTCTCTTCCTACTATGATGCTAACTCATTCTCTGTAATTGTTGAGAGAATGATATCATGTTCCATTGATATTTTATCCTAGCTTTGCCAATAATGTTATGGGGAATAACTAGAGTGACATAACACTTCTTCCTTTCATTATACAGATTTATTTCTATGGTTTATTTTGGAAATGTGTTTCTTTAAATCACACAAAAAAACAACCAACAAC
Organism: Dromiciops gliroides; assembly: GCF_019393635.1. Lineage (NCBI taxonomy): Eukaryota > Metazoa > Chordata > Mammalia > Microbiotheria > Microbiotheriidae > Dromiciops > Dromiciops gliroides. Next base: position 354,495,470 of record NC_057861.1, read on the forward strand.
AAAGAACAAAAATCATCTTTTGAGTCAATTCATCAAACTCCTATTAAGAACCTACTATATACCATTAAATGATTTCTGCCCTCAAGGAACTTTCACTTTCAAGAAAGTCAGCTCTCTTTCTCAGGGATTAAAGAATGGAGAATCCTGGCAGAACATAGGTTAATCCATGAAATCACCTACACTAAACTTTCCTCAGAAGAATTTCAGCCTGTTCTCTATGTTAAATGGAGTTTTCTTACTTGTCCTTGCCAAACTTTTAGGCCTGATGTCATAATAAGTCTTTTATTTGACATGTCTTTCATGCACACTGGAATAGTCACATCATTGCTTCCCTCACTGCTTGGAACATTCAGCTATCTCTTAGGTTGCCTGTTGCAGAGTTTCCCCTATGCCAATTCCTCTATATTCCTAATCAAAAAGAAAGCCAAGAGATGCAGCTATATTTCTTATTTTCCCTTTAATCTCTGCTGCCTAATTTCATTCAAACTTAAGAATGTTTTTCTTGGAGCTTGGTACACATCTCTGTCAAATACAATGACTCCTACCCTGGTTTATTCTCTAGATCTTGGTTTCTTTATTCTCCAGTATTGGACTATGATCCCTTCATTTCCCTTGCAGACTTAGTTCTTCTGTACTTTCTTTCCCCATGACACTCATTAATTTGAATCTCTTAATTACCAGGTCCAATTTTTTTTTCAAAAGGCCTGATTATCAAGTTGGTTAGAAATTCCAACTACTATTCTGAAATCAATATAGACAATAATTCAGTACAATTTAACAAGATTGAGGAACCAGGGCAATTGTATATCAGTATAGGTTATGTGCTTCTGAAATGTGAATTTGAGAAATCCATAGTACTGTAAATGGTTTTCCTAAGGAAAAATTCAGTAAAGTAGGTCACAAACATGGATTTTCAGCAGAAACATAGTAGTGTTTATGTGAACAATATTATAAACAAATATTGTGGACTGTTGATCAAATTTTGTTTTCTAGGGGAAAAATAACATTGGCAGATCAAAAGAAATTGATTTGTAAATATTAAACATAGCATGGGAGATTAAACTTTACTAGTTTATGAATAGAAAATAAATCTTATCTGAAAAGTCTTATTTCCTAAAATTTTAATGATTCTATCAGATGTATGAGTGCTAAAGGGAGCTATATTATCAATACCCATTAATAAGAAAAGAGACATATTAAATGAACACATAACTACCTAAACACTGTATCAGATTTTTAAAGTTTTCCCACACTGCAAGATACATAATCAAGAAAATTAGATCTTAAAAATTTTGATCTTCTACCGTATCTGATCTTTAAGTCTCAAGCCAAATGTCATTTTCTACAGGAAGCCTAAATTCATCTCCTAGGAAAAAAGGCATTCCCCTTTCTTAAACACTTCAAAACCTTTTCAATATTTTTAAAACTCTTTTGTTCTTTCTTCCCTTACTTCCTTCTCTCCCCTCCCCATCCTACCCTCTTTCCTTCTGTCTTTCCCTCCCCCTTTCTTCTGTCTTCCATCCTTTCATTCCTTCTTTCCTCTCTATCTCTCCACCCTTGCCTACTTCTCTTGCTTTCTTCCTTTCCCCTTCCCTTTATCCCTGCCACCTTCCCTTCACCCCTTTTCTCCATCTGTCCCAGTTTTCCTGATTCAGTAGCTACTGATTTTCTTTAAATGCATTTTTTAACATTTTAAAAAAGCTTCTCTAATGCTCTGATGCTACAAACTATCAACTGGTCCCTATATTAACAAAATAACCATTTTATACTTCCCTAATTAACTTACTCTCCTCCTTACCACAGCAACTCTTCCAAAATAATCAATAACTTCAGTAACAAATTTCTAAACAGCCATTATTGCGTGCATACAGTAATATTGCAATGTCTATGATTGAAGGTTCTTGTTTACAGGTTTCTTTTGTTTGTTTACAGGTTTCAACACTACAGAGTTTTCTATATTAAGTTTGTTTTGAAGAGAAATAATATCATAACACAATGATTAGTATATGGACAGTACATTAAAATTTTGAAAGTGCTTTCTTCACAAAATCCCTCTTAGGAAGGAATTACAAATGTTACGATTCCCATCTTACACATGCAGGGACTTGATCTCAGAGAGCTAGTGAATAGGCCAAGAGCACACAGATGGAGTAAAAACCCGTAGCTCTTCTGATTTTAAACCCTTTCTGCTATTTCTATTACACTGGAATGGTGGGAGTTGGGAAAGGCAACAGAGGAGGGTGTGTATGATTCAAATAAAATCAACTTTTAAATACATTACTTACAGAAGGAAAGTCAACTTCATGAATACTAAATGAGAAAAGACCAATTCATTAGGATACACCAAACCTTATAAATAAATAGTGTCAAAAATTATCATGTACGGTGATGAATAGATAGGATCATAGCAGGTACTAACAATGAAATACTATTCTACTTAGCATTAGCAAAAGCTTTATTAGATTTCCAGATTCAGTTTTTAAAAGTTAGACTGGAAGCAACTTCTTCTCAGATTTGTCTTAATATGATATAGGAATACTCCATGCTTCAATGATTTTTTTTGTATAGCCCAAAAAATTCTGGACCCTTTGTTAGCAGCTCCATTGACTATTATTGGCATCTCTCTACTTCTTTTCCTTTTCGTCTGTCTCTTGAAAGGTCAAATGATATCTATGGTTTGGTACAATTCTAAAGTTGTTATGGCAACTGTCATATTGGCTAGAGTATGACTGGCTTCCGTTTTAATAGAACTAGTTATCTCTGAATAAAGCTCTTAAATATTTATGGTACTTTCATATTTCATATTAATATTTTCATTTTTATTCAAAGCTGGTAATCACTCTCCACACATGACTGAAGTGGCCACCTCAAAGCTTTTCTTTATTTTGCATACATGAGGGCTATGTACTTGTTTTTAGATTTGATTCATGTCACCTGTCCAGTGGTTCCTTATTGCCTTTGGGGAAAACACCCACTCCTCTGTCTGGCATTTAAAGCATTTCATAATCCTACCCCTGCCTACCTTTTGAGGCATATTACACATGATTTCCCTTCCCACACAGTACAATCTGGCTAACATGCCCTACTTGCTGGTCTGCATACATAACATTCTAACTTTTGCTTTTGTGCTTTTGCATAGGTTGTCCCCCCCAATCCTGGAATGCTTCTCCTCTTTAATTCTACCTCTTGTGAATTTTAGGTTCCTCCATGGCTCAACTGAGGTCCTACATCCTACATTAAGGCTTTTTCTGCTCCACCACCTCACCCCATTACTTTTTATATAATTTCTCCTTATTTATACCGGTATGGGTGGTTTCCCCATATAGAATCTAAGTGCTCTGAGGCTGGAACTATTTCTTTGGTTTGTATATATCTTTGTTTTTGTATCTCTAGTGACTAACACAGTGCCTAGGCAGACTAAGTGCTTGATAAATAGTTACTGATTGGTCTCTTAAATTATTAGAAGAGTATATTATAGACAAGTATGAAGGGATGTCAGAGGCCACATAATCTAATAAGTCATTTTATCACTGAGGAAACTGAGACCTATGGAGGTGAAATAACTACCCCAAATTTGTGCAGTAATCAGAGAAAGGATTTGAACTGAGGTCCATGTTACAAGCTTCATAATCCTATCCATGTATATAGAGGAATTTTGGGGGGAAGAGCACAATATACACAATAATATTTCAATTTTCTGGCTTTGTTCTGAATCACTGACTCCAAGACCAATAGAAATCAACAGAACTATGCTGACACTAAATCTTGCAGGGACTTCAGTAATTAGGACACCCTGCCCAGATGAAATTAATTTAGAATCCCAAATGAAGCTTTTCTCCACAATTTTAATTAGTCTTCATGAGATAAATGAGTCAATAAAATTGAATAATGTGAATACTGTATAATTTCTCTCATTGTGGTGCCATTCTCAAGGAGAAATTGTATACTACATAACTTTTTCTTTCATGCCATTTCTGAAAACCTCATTTGAAGAGTGAGGTGATATGGGGAGAGGGGAGAAAGGTCATAATTCTAAAAGGCTGAAAAATTAATTTGAGACCTCAAATAGCTTTTACTTGCTTACAATTAATAAAACTTTATTAATTTAGGTCAGCTTTGTTAACTGCTGAAGTTTTGGAATGCATAATAGAACTGTAGCCACTATTTTTATTCTCTTGCCATTTCCATTAATTCTTCATTTTAAAAGTTAAGGTTTGTGTGTTTGGGGCAGTAAAATTAATTTGACCTCTATATGTCACAGGTGAGATGCTCTTTTTTCCTTGAAGATAATTTGACTATCAAAGGTAGATTTGAAGGCTTTTTATAAGCTACAAAGATCTTTTTAGTTCAACATGATAAAAATTTCAATTTTAAATAAGCCTAATTAATGAATTTCATATTAAATCAACATGTCAATAATTTGTAGTACAAAATGTACTTAACATCTATACTCTCTTCAAAGTTGTTCTCTCCTCTCATGCTCTTGACTCTTATATCTTCCTTATATCCTGCCTCATATTCATATCATCCATTCAAAATCCCTTCACACATTGTCAAAGTAAAGAGTTGGCATTTCTCTGCAATGACACTTCTGGATGACTGCTTTGGCACCACCAGTCAACAATCTCTCCTCCTCTGAATTTCATGGCTTGCAAATAGATGTGTGGGTCAAAATCCTTGTTGCTGTCAACTATCAAACCCCAAGGCATTTTTTTTCTTTTTGGATTTTAAATTTTTTGATGTCTTTTATTTTTTATATCACAAATGTGTCCCAGTAATCCTTCATCTTCCCCTGTGAGAAAGATCATCCCACAGTAAAAAAAAATATTTTTTTAAGTCAAAGAGGAAAAAATCAGCACAACCAATCAATATTGAAAGCCCCAGAGCATTTTCTCACTATCAATACTTAAATCACAGTCTTCCTTTTTAACCCAAGCTCTTACAGCCCTTTTTACTTCCACATTCACATGAAGATGCTTCTAGGTATGTGGCACCTTATTCCATTCACTTTTTTAACTCAGATATTCTCAATCTCTATCTTTCCCTCAGCTAGTCACAGGAATGGTCATACCTTATTTGGGCTCCTAACCCAAAAAAGGTTCTGCCTATAACATCTAGAACTCTGTCAATTACTTTTTTGTTCCTCATTTTTCATCCTTCACCCTATCTTTACTCTTGTATATGCAAATGCATAAAGAAGACATGAATGAAGAAAAATTCAAGTGCAATGGCTCTCTAACCTCAGGGTGCTAAATTGGGAGTTCAGGGGTTCCGTATTGTTGAATCCAGAAGCCATGTATTACTCTTAGGTTTGCTTCCCGCTATGATGCAAAGAAAAACAACTCTGAGGTACCACCTGACACCTATCAGATTGGCTAAAATGACAAAAAAGGAAAATAATAAATGTTGGAGAAGCTGTGGGAAAATTGGAACACTAATCCATTGTTGGTGGAGCTGTGAACTGATCCAACCATTCTGGAGAGCAATTTGGAATTATGCCCAAAGGGCGATAAAGCTGTGCATATCCTTTGACCCAGCAATACCACTTTTGGGTCTTTTTCCCAAAGAGATCATGGAAGGGGGAAAGGGACCCACATGTACAAAAATATTTATAGCTGCTCTTTACGTGGTGGCAAAGAATTGAAAGTTGAAGGGGTGCCCATCAATTGGGGAATGGCTGCACAAGTTGTGGTATATGAATACAATGGAATACTATTGTGCTATAAGAAACAATGAGCAGGAGGAGTTCAGAGAAACCCGGAGGGCCTTGCGTGGGCTGATGATGAGTGAGATGAGCAGAACTAGAAGAACATTGTACACAGTAACATCAACATTGAGTGTTGATCTACTGTGATGGACTATATTCTTCTCACCAATGCAATGGCACAGAAGAGTTCCAGGGAACTCGTGATGGAAGAGGATCTCCAAATCCAGGAAAAAAAAAAAAAAAAAGAACTGCCGAGTATAGATGCTAAATGAACCATACTATTTCTTTTGTTTTTGATGCTGTTGTTTTTTTTTCTATTTTGAGGTTTTCCATCATTGCTCTGATTTTTTTCTCTTATAACATGACTAATGCAGAAATAGGATTAATGTTATTATGTGTATATATATAATATATATATATATAAGCTATATCAGATTACCTGCTGTCTAGGGGAGGGGGGAGGGAGGGGAGGGAGGGAGAAAAATCTGAAATTGTAAAGCTTGTATAAACAAAGGTTGAGAACTATCTTTACATGTAACGGAAAAAAAATAAAATAGTTTATTAATTTAAAAAAACCAAAAACCAAAAAAAAAAAAGCATGGGGGCTTTGACCTGCTCTAATTCCAAGCTGTGCCAGTTCATATATCTGTAAGCATCCTGGACACCTGTTGCTGAGGGCTTGTCATATTGATGCCAAACTTAGTCTGTACACTTGATAGGCATAGCCCACTGCAGCCCAGAACTTCAGAGTTCAAGACATCTGCCAGACTTGACATCCCCGGTTTTCAAGTTTAAAGGTGAACTCTACCATAACCATCTAAATATTTTTCACCTAAAATATAAAAGTATAGGTAAATAAAGAAAAATCCCTAGGTTTTCTACCCCCTTAACCTATCCTAAATCATTTGAGTGTATAAGTCAGTCACTATGATGTGGAACTATTCTATGATGACTGTGAGTCTTTTCCTATTTCTGTTGGTACTACATGAAAAAGATAGCCATGTTGTGGAAAATGTATAAAAAGTTCTTAGGGGATTCATTTCACCATAGTTTCCTTAGCTGTTGTATTTATATTTTCCCCCTTGCCTATCCCTGAAATAAACTTTTTTGACTATATACACTTGATACATGCATAATACCTTAAACAAAGTTTTACTAAGAAGTCCATAGAAATTTGATACTGCTTTAGAAAAAAAATATGTCCTCAGGAGATGCCATTACCATTTAATATCTCTCATAAACATAAATTATATCAGTCAAAAGTAGTAGTAGTAGTAGTAGTAGTAGTAGTAGTAGTAGTAGTAGTAGTAGTAGTAGTTCGTTTAAAAGAGATATGCCAATACAAATGCTATTGGATGGGCAGCCACTGGGAGGTGGCAGAAAGACAAGCTAAGTTGAAACACTCTGCAGCTAAAAGAACTCTTATTGCCAATTAGCAAAAGGACAGTGCCATGAAGGCAAGTAAGCAATTTCTTCTCAGAATTAAGAAAGATATTCTAAAGCCAAAGACTCTTAAAAATGCACTGCATTATGCCCTTTACAGCTAACATACAGAAGCTATACGCAGGATAGGCTTTTGGTGAAGATAGCTGTTTCAATAGAAAATATTCAGTTACTCCTTGTTACAGAATATAATTCCATTTTGAGAAAGAAAAAAGGCAGGGATATTTGGAGAATAGTGAATGTAATCCCAGGATTTATACTCTATTATATGATCATATATGCTTATAATATCTTTATTTGAATAAAATTTGGTTGTAAGATATCTTCAAAATACATAAAATATTTTATTTTAATGAAGATTTTATTAAGTCATATGGTTATATGGCAGAGGATAACAGAGAGATGTCTATATGGAATGGTACTATCAACTACATTATCTTTAAGAAATTTCTGGTTCCAAAATTCAAAAATTGTATTAAAAAGAACACTAAATTTTATATGTATAAATACATATATAGGAACAGACCAATTTTATATATAATATTTAATGAAACTTTTTGGAAAATAAAATGTGACAAAGCTTGCAAGCTCTATACACAGAAATTTTGTCTGAAATAAGTTGGAGCAATATGTAATGAAGAACTGGCAGAGAAGAAAATCAGCAAACAGACCAATCATTAAAATAATAATGCATCAGTCCAATTATGAAATCTTGCTTAATGAAAGCACTTTAATATTCAGACTATTTTTTGTCTCTAATTTCATCAAACTCCAAAACATCCCACCTACACAGCTGACAAAACTCACTGAGTAAGGATGCATCAACAACTCATTAACAGACTGAAGGAGATTGTCTTGAAATGTGCATTGTTTATAACATGTCTCTACTAATACCCATATGTATAAGTGGTATGTAGCCAAGATGCATAAACACTTAGGTTCACTATAAATAATTGGTTTCAATAGTTGGATCTTCTCCACCCACTCATGTTAAGACTCAACCTTTATATGAGGACAGTTCCAGAAATAAAACAACAATTCAATTTTATTACCCTTTTCAAAATATTTTATTAGAGCTGCAAACCAATGTGCCAACTACAAGGGAGGATTTTATATACACATCTTGTCACTAGCACCCAGAACAATTGAAAGCTCTTGACTTATAGCTCTGTTCAATGCTTTTTTTTCAATAAGTAAGCTGGGGACAGGATGTGAGGAATATGGATCAGCCTTACTTAGTACAGTTTACCATTTAATCAAAGTAGCAGTGATGCCACTTTGCATATCTGATCACTTAATACTGAAATAAAGAGAACCTATTAAGGAATTGTTAATATGGATTCTGTAAGGATAAATTCTGCCTTACTCTTCTATTACAGTCCTTTGAGGTGACAAATATAAATGTAGACTTAAAATTTTAACAAATCTTTGACCAGATTTCAGACCAAAGTCTAAAACAATTGAATTACTTTGGCACTAGAAGGACTACTTTGTTATAAACACAAACTGAGAGACCATAAAGAAAGGGTAGTGATAAATGGGCAATTTTCTACATGGACAAGTATAAGAATACGGTTTCCCTAGGAATTAATATTAAAATATCATCAAGTATTATTTGGCATCTCTATCAATTATCTAGATGAGTGAGTAAACAGCAAATCTTCCCAATTTTCTGCCAATGTTTTTCAATGTAGCAAAATGTCAAGATAATGAGATAAATGTGGCCCTTGGGATCCATGTTAAAGGACAGAAAAGTAGCATACAAATTTCAATGTGGATAAGTTTTAGGAGCAATACTTAGGTTAAGATTCACTATAATGGAAAGATAGCTGGACATGGAAACATCAGAGACCTGGGTTCAAATAGAATTTCAAATCATACTGTATGGCTTTGAAAAATCCATTTCATCTTTTTAAACTGCAGTTTCCTCATCTGTAAACCATAGATAAAAGTACCAAGGTCACAGGGCTAAAGTGATGAGAGAACCTTGAAAACATTAAAGTGTTACAAAATGTAATTATTAATGATATCCTGCATACCACTACCACCATCAAGAAGCTTATAAAATAGAATCAAAACTCCTTCATTAATGAATCATTGATGCTCAAATTTGACACATGCATTCCTAACCTCTGGTTCATGGTATTTCTTCTGTATGGAATGTGAAAAACAAACCAGTTCAACAAATATTTCTTTAGTCTATTGTGTCATAGGTATTATGTTAGGCACTAATAATATAAAGATAAAATAAATGACTCTCAGGGGGCAGCTAGGTGGCGCAGTGGATAAAGCACTGGCTGTGGATTCAGGAGAACCTGAGTTCAAATCCAGCCTGAGACACTTGACATTTAACTAGCTGTGTGACCCTGAGCAAGTCACTTAACCCTCATTGCCTGCAAAAACAACAACCACCAAAAATAATAATAATAATAATAAATGACTCTCTACCTTCATGGAGTTTATTTTTCTTTTAGGAAAGATAACAACAAAGATAATAAATATAATAAGATAATAAAAATAAGTTCTAATAAGTATGTGTTGCTTCAAGGTTTGAAAAGTATTCTATATACATTATCTCATGAGGTACTCATGACCCTGTGAGTAGGTGGAATTATCCTGTTACGGATAAGTACACTGAGCTTGAGAACCTGGCTTTTCCAGGGTCAAGAAGCTAGTATAAGTTTGAAACAGGATTCTTGTTTGTCTTCCTAATTCAAAATTTCAACACTTTTTCTATTTTGTCATCTAGAAGCCTTAAGTTAATATGAAACAAAAATTACTCCAAGAACAAGGGAGTTCACAAAAACTGGGAGGATCAAGAAAGGTGTTATGTAGGTAATAGCAGTCAGGGTAAATCTTAAAGGGAGTTATGGATTCCAAGAACTAAAGTTGAAGACAGGGTGCTTTCAAAGTTCTTGCAAAAACTCAGAAGGAAAACATGGAATGGGTGTCATATATGGGGAAAAGGAAAGGAGGACAGTTTGTCTTAAACATAAAAGTATGTGAGGGAGAATATGAATTCACTCTATAAAGATGTTGGAAGAGGAGACAAGCTGGCAGAGTACAGAAAGAAGCCAATTTCTCACAACATTCCTTTCCTAACAATTTTAAAATAATTCCTTAAATAAAATACTAGAGTAGCTGAAGTAAAATAAAGGTTAGGGTGAGACACTTTTCTTAACTCAAGACAAATAAGGAGGCTGGACAGTAAGGTCTGTGAAACTGGGTTGGGTATGGCCCACGGCTCACATGGCAGAGCAATACCAGAAGTATGCCTTGGATGTAGAAACAGCAGCAGTGGCAGCTTTGGGAGTTCTCAAGCCAGAAACAGTAAAATAATCTGGCAACTGGTCAGAAAGAGACCACAGGGAAACACTGTCTTAGCAGTAGGCATAATATATGTCACTAAGTTGTCAAATCCATTGTTTATATCCACTTCCAAGTCACAGTTCCAGGGCAAAAAGGAGCATTTGCTGTCCCAGGGGGGCAGGAGCCCAGAGGAACATTATGACCTGTGGTTGCAAGGAAGCAGCAAATATGTGTATCACACACCACCTTAGAAGCACCAAATTCTTCCAAGTATCCAGAACTAGCTCTCAAAATACCAGCGCAAAAAAAGTTTGAAGCTTGGGACAGTGCTCCTTAACTCCCCACCCCATTGCACCCCTACCTGGAAAAATAACTCAAATTTTGTGTGAAGTTCAAAGTCAAGAAACAGCCTGGGAAAAATGAGCAAAAACCAATAACAACTAAATGAACCAAACCATAAAAATCTAATATGGTGATAGGGAAGATCAAGACACCAATTCAGAAGACAATGAGGTCAAAAAAAGTATAAACTGAGGCAGCTAGGTGGTGCAGTGGATAAACCACTGGCCCTGGATACAGGAGGACCTGAGTTCAAATCTGACCTCAGACACTTGACACTTACTAGCTGTGTGACCTTGGGCATGTCATTTAACCCACATTGCCCCACCAAAAAAATAAGTACAAACAAACCCTGAAAGAAACATGTGAATTGATCACAAACCATGGGTTAACACGTTTTTCAAAATCAAATAAGTTGCAGAGGAAAAGAATTGGAAAAAGGCATGAGAGTGAGGGAAGAAAATTATGAAGTGATAATTAAAAGTTTAGTGAAAGAAGCACAAAAAATACTGAAGAAAATAACTTAAATTGGCCAAATGGAAAAATAAAAACAAAACTTACTGAAGAAATTGATTCCTTAAAAATTAGAATTGGGTAAGTGTAAGCCAATGACACATCAATAAACAATAAACAATAAAACAAAGTCAAAAGAATGAATAAAAAAGTGAAATGTATCATCAGTGAAACAACTGATCTGGAAAACAGATTGAGGATAGATAATTTAAATATTATTAGACTGCCTGAAAGCTATGATCAAAGAAAAATCCTAGACATCACACCCAAGAAATTATAAAGAGAAATTGACCTGTGTCCTAGAATAAGATGATAAAATAGATCTTGAGAGAATCCACCAATTACTGCTGGAAAGAGATTACAAAATAAAACCTCCCAGAAACATCCAAATTTTAGAGATCCAAAGTCCTAGAGAAAGCAGCCAGAAAGATACTATTCAAATACCACATGGAATTTACCTACTACAATGATAAAGGAGCAGAGCTCTTGGAATATAATATTCCAGAACAAAGAAGCTAGGATTATCATCAAGAAAAACCTACCTAGCAAAACTGAGTATGATTCCTCGGGGGAAAAAATAAATACTTAATGATCTAGAGGGCTTTAAGCAATTTTTTATGAAAAGACAAGAGCTGAATAGGAAATCTGACTCTCAAATACAAGACTGAAGAGAAGCATACAATTGTAAACATGAAAGAGACATCATAAGGGATGGTTAAACTGTTTACATTCTTAAATGGGAAAATTATATGTCACTCATAACAATTTTATTAGGGCAGTTAGAAGTACTCAATATATAGATAATGAGCACAAGAAGGAGTAAATTATTTTGGAATGATCTTAAAAATGAATAAGGTAGGTAGCACAGTGGATAAAGCATCAGCCCTGGAAGCAGGAGAACCTGAGTTCAAATCTGACCTCAGACACTTGACATGTACTAGCTGTGTGACCCTGCGCAAGTCACTTAACCCTCATTGATCCACAAAAAACAAAAACAAACAAAAAAAATGAATGGGTGTGGCACAGCTAGGTGGTGCAGTGGATAGAGCACTGGCCTTGGAGTCAGGAGTACCTGAGTTCCAATCTGGCCTCAGACACTTGACACTTTCTAGCTGTGTAACCCTGGGGAAGTCACTTAACCCCAATTGCCTCACCAAAAAAAAAAAAATGAATGGGTGAGAAAGAGGGATACATTCAAGGTAGGAAAAAGGGAGAACAATGGGAAAATTATCTCAAATAAAAGAAGTATGAAAGCAAAAGCTCTTATAGTAGAGCAGAAAATGGGGGAGTTGGCAAACAGTGCTTGAAGCTCACTTTTACTTGAATTGGTTCAAAGAGGAAGAATACACATCTGGACTCAATTGGGTATAAAATATATTTTATCCAACATGTAAGTAGGAGGGGAAGAAGATAAAGGGGAGATGAAAGGGAAGCCAGATAAAAGGGAAGCATCGATCAGAAGCAAAGCAGACTTTTGAGGAGGTACAAGGTAAAAAGAAAGAGAAAAAGAGAAATAGAAGAAAGTGGGAAGGAAGCAAATATGCACAGCTGGTATAACTGTCAATATGAATTAGATGACATCACTCAAAATGGAAACAGATAGCAAAATGGATTAGAAACCAGAATTCAACAATAGTGTGTTTAAAAAAATCAAAACAAAACTTGAAAAAGACAGAGTTAAAGTAAAAGGTTGGAGTAATCTATTATGCCTCAGATTATTTATTTTATTATTTTTTTTAGTGAGGCAATTGGGGTTAAGTGACTTGCCCAGGGTCACACAGTTGGTAAGTGTTAAGTTTCTGAGGCTGGATTTGAACTCAGGTACTCCTGACTCCAGGGCTATGTTAAGGGCTAAAATTCTAGCTAAACTGTCTAAAATATCTAATGAGTGGTCGCCAACAAATTATAAGCTTTAGCAAGAGTTAGACTTTTAAGCATTTATTAAGGAGAATAAGAATTTGGTAAAGAGAGAGAAAGGCCTAGATTCCTATCTATTAAAGGGAGAGCACATTTCTAGCTCCACTCTCCACCAGAGTCCAAAGGAAAGAGCGCCAGACAGAGCGCTAGTCTCTTCGCTCTTCCTCCCCCTACCCAACATCACTTCCTGATGCCAAAGAAAAGACTCCTGGTCTTGCCCTCAAAGACCTTCGCTTCATGGGCTGAACTCTTCTACAGTTAGTCTCCAGCAGGTGGCGTCATTCCAATCATTACAGTTGGTACTCTATCCACTGCGCCACCTAGCTGCCCCTATTTTTTAAAAAGGCAGGAATAGCAATAATGATCTCAGACAGAGCAAATCAAAAATAGACTTACAAGACATAAGGAAGCAATGTCTTGGTAAAAAATACATACCATAGAGAATGAAATCATATCAATAATACATATATTTATATATACATATGTACATTCTCATTTGGACATATATATTGTATACAGATCTATACATATATACACATACACATAGATGTGTGTATATGTGTCTATATGTATATACACATGCACATATGTAGGTATGTGTGTATTAAATAACAAAGCAACCAAATTCTTAAAGGAAACGTTGAAAGAGTTACAGGATCAAATAGACCGTAAAAGTATATTAGTGGTAGAATTGAACTTCACATCTCAGAGTGAGATAAATATAAACATAAAATAAATAAGAAGTTAAGGAGATGAATAGAATTTTAGAAAGTTAGACATGATATACCTCTGGAGAAATTTGAATGTTGAATGGTACTAGAAGGGAGTAAACCTATTTCTCAGCTTTATGTAACACTTTCACAAAAAAAAATAAACCTGCATTTGGGGCATAAAACCCTTACAATATGCAGGAAAAGATAAATATTAAGTGTATAATTTTCATATCACGAAGCAATAAAATTATAGTCAATATTGGGCCATGGGAGCATAAATAAAAAAAAAAAACATTGAAAACTAGGTAATCTAAGCTTGAAGAATAAGGAGGTCAAAGGACAATCTTAGAAACAATCAATAATTTAATTAAATAAAATGACAACAATCAGAAAACAGCAACAATGTGGGATGCAACTAAAGCATTATTTAGAGGAAAATTCTCTCTCAATATATACATCCATAAAAGAGAAAAAAGAACAGTTTAACACATTAGACATACAACTATAAAGAAAAAGAAACTAGAAAAATATTAAATAAAAAATCCCCAATTAAATTACCAAAATGGAAATCATGAAAATTAAAGTTGAAATTAATTAAATTGAATTTAGGAGTTAGTTTTATGGAAAAAAAACAATAAAATAAATAAATTACTGCTTAATTTCATTTTAAAAATAAAGAATAGCAAATTAGGAGTATCATAAAAAAAGTTTGAATTACCAATAATGAACATGAAATGAAAGCATTTATTAGTTATCTTGCCCAATTATATGCCAATATTACCAATAATCTAAGTGAAAAGTATTAATATTTTCAAAAATGTAACTTACCCTAATTAACAGAGAAGATATAGGATACATAAATAATCCTATCTTATCAAAAAAAATATCAACAGGACCAGATGGATATACAAGTTAATTCTACTGAACAATTAATTCACATATTATATGAACTACTTAAAAAAATAAAGATATAGCCTTATCAAATTCCTTTTATGGCACAAATATTTGTTTTGATGCCAAAATTAAGGAGGGCAAAAACAAAGAAGAAAAACTATAGGCCCATTTCCCTAATGAATATTGATACAAAATTTTTAAACAAAATACTAGCAAGGAGATTACAGAAAAATATCACAAAAATCATACACTATGACTAAGGTGGTATCTATACCAGGAATGCAAAGTTGGATCTATATTAGGAAAAATAGCAGCATAATTGACTATATGACAAAATGAAATACCTGTTCCTATTATGGAAGACATAGAAGTAAATGGAGTTTTTCCTAAAATTATGAATTTTTGTTTGGTTGTCCAACTTTGAGTGACTTGTTGTGGCCCTGGGGACCATAATGTCTATGGGGATTTCTTGGCAAAGATACTGGAGTACTTTGCGATTTCATTCTGTTAAGACAAATAGAGATTAAGTGACTTGCCCATAGTCACACAGCTAGTAAGTGCCTGAGTAAATATGAATTATTCCTGACTGTTGTCCCAGTGGTCCATTTACTAAGTCACCTAGCTGCATCCTAAAAAAATGATAAGTAGCATATACTTAAAACCAAGAATAAGCCTTATCCAAAATGGGGATAATCTAAAAGCCTGCCTAATAAAATTATGAGGTAAGCAAGGATCTCCATTACTGTCATTATTATTTAATTATTCTAGAAATGCCAGCTATAGCAATAACTCAAGAAAAAAGAAATTGAAAGAATAAAAACAGCCAAGTGGAGGCAAAACTCTCTTTCCACATATAAC
Source organism: Dromiciops gliroides (assembly GCF_019393635.1). Lineage (NCBI taxonomy): Eukaryota > Metazoa > Chordata > Mammalia > Microbiotheria > Microbiotheriidae > Dromiciops > Dromiciops gliroides. Next base: position 354,511,163 of record NC_057861.1, read on the forward strand.
TGATCATATTGTTTGCTTTTTCAATGTGTGGTACAGAGGCAAGAAGGAGGGAGAAAATTTGGAATTCAATTTTTAAAAGTGTTAAAATAAATAAACAATTTATTAAATGAAAAGAAAGATGTTGGAACAAGAGTGTGAAGGGTTTTAAAGGCTAAATAGGAATTTTATTATCTCCCAAAGTTTACATATACTGAAACTTTGAAAGCAAGGAAGAAAAATGAGCATACCTGTGCTTTAGGAATATCAGTGTGGCAGATTATCTGGATATTAAAGAGAAGATAATATATGCAGGGAGAAAAAGTAGAAGAATTATAGTTAGCTATGTAAACTATAGTCAAGCACCTCCCTTTGTCACTATACAAATTTCATTCAAACTTCAGGGAAGCTACCCAGTTATTACTTTACTATATTGCTATCACCGAGAGTTTGCTCTCAGAATTGGGAAATATAGCTTATACCTTGGTCTCCACAGATACAGGTAAAAACACTTCTTCCCAAACATATAATCATTCAGTGTTGCAAACTAATTCCATCTACCCTTCCACTGTACTCTCTGGCAAGTCTGTTCTATAGGCTACAAATAGTACTTCATTTTAAAATATTTTCCATTCCTACTCCTTCCATCAATTAATTCTTGTTTCTGTTTTTGTTTTGGAGGGCAAAGAGGGTTAAGTGACTTGCCCAGGGTCACTCACACAGCTAGTAAGTGCCAAATGCCAGAGGTCGGATTGGAACTCAGGTCCAACTGAATCCAGGGCTGGTGCTTTATCCACTGCCCTATCTAGCTGCCCTCCATCAATTAGTTCTTACTGAAACCTGTCTTAATCCTGATGACACAACCTGCCTGGCTACCTTCTCCAGTAGTAGAAGCTACACCTTCATACATTCTCTTTGCCTCACTGGTCAAGGTAGAGTATTTAGAGTACTCTTTGCTCCTGATTGCCACTTCCAGTTTCTCCTTCCTGCATCACTAATTAACCTTTGTTCCTTTAATGGTCATGCTAATCATTTCTGCTACTGTAACGATTGGAATAACGCCACCTGCTGGATACTTACTGTAGAGGAGTTCTGCCCATGAAGGGAAGGTCTTTGAGGGCAAGACCAGGAGTCAGGAAGTGACGCGGGCTAGTGGGAGGAGGAAGGAAGAGACTGGCGCTCAGTCTCGCTCTCTTTTCCTCTGGACTCTGGTGGAGAAGGGAGCTAGAAATGTGCTCTCCCTTTAATAGATAGAAATCTAGGCCTTTTTCTCTCTCTTTACCAAATTCTTATTCTCCTTAATAAATGCTTAAAAGTCTAACTCTTGCTAAAGCTTATAATTTATTGGCGACCACTCATTAGATATTTTAGACAGTTTAGCTAGAATTTTAGCCTTAACAGATGGCTGACCACGAAGAGGAAAGCTGAACCTCACTTCTGATCTTCCGGTTGGGTAAGAAATTTCTCCTACCCTTTAAACTGCTAAGTACTGGCGCACTGGCTGTGTTTTCCCTTTAAATTTTTTCGAATGGAACTTTTAAACTCCCTAATTACCCTATTTTTGATTTTAGTCTGTTTAACCAGACAAATGGGAGATAAGATCATGTTAATGCTTTGTCTTTGTGGATTTTCTATTTTTCTTTTTATTTTTGTTAAAAGAGCCAGCAACTTACTCACACAAGGAAATATCTCTCCCTCTCCCAACCATGCTTTTTCAGAGAAACCTGAAGAGATTCCTGCAGCTTTTCCCAGTTCTAACACTAATTGTTGCTCTAATTTTGCATGCCTGGAGGCAATGACCCACCCTCTTGAAGCTTTTAATCCCCTAGCACCTGGAGGCAAAGTGGGGGAAGAGGAATCCAGGCCTGAGTTCAAAATCAAGTCTGATTCAAATTGCTCTGGTCCCTCCCCTCCTCTCCAGACCCCACCCTCTACTCCTCCCATGGCCAAGCCCATTGCTTCCCTGGCCTGGGAAGTCCAGAAATCTAATGCTCATGCGCAACTTTCTCTAACTACATTTGCAGCTTCAGGCTCAGCCCTTCCCCAGCCTGGCTGTGCTTCTGAGACAACTTTAGAAAACCCTTTAAATTCCAGATATGCTCGATTTGTTCATAATTTTGCTAACCTGCTTTTGTCTTTAATTAGTAATCTTATAAAGCGTTTGTATGGTGAAAAGCCCGACAGACAATATAGAGGGGTTAAAGAAGAAAAACTTAAGCTGAATAAGAATGACAATCAACATAGTTCAAGACTCTGCTTCTTTTGCCATGGAAGGGTATATATTTTACAGAAATGTAGAAGTAAGCAGCAAGGTATTGATATGAGTATTGGGGATTTTAGATATCGGAATCAAAAGTGTTCTGAATTCACTCAGAGTATTAATGTCAGTTCAGAGGTTACATAGGATTTCTATGCTATTATATATACATTTTGAAATTAATGGTATGGGTTTATTTTCATAGAGATTTTCAGGCTTTTGAGATTGTGTCTTATACTTAGTTTTTAAAACAAGGAGAATATTTGTAAAAGCTTTTTATAGTTGTGATCAAGTTTATATTTTATAAGACTCATTAATATTAAGTTCATATTCATTTAGATTTCCCTAGTTTGAATTTCATTGTCTTTTATTGTTCCATGTGTATTTTCTTCTATTCATTTATCTAATTTTGAAAAAATTGCAAGATGGTTTTGATTTCATAATACAATGTTAATTCTAGGAGTATTGTGCTCCCATGTTCTGAGTTGTTTGTTTTTGTTATTTTTTCTCAACTGATTATTTGATCAAACTCTTCAAAGCATTTCCCTGGCAAATTGGTTGCCATGGCAAGTGTAAATTGATTCTAGAAGTATTATTTTTGATAAGCATACTCCAAAAAAAAAAAAAGAGGGGAACATTTGTAAAAGTTTTCTTTTTTTAAAAAAAGTTTTCTTTGAGATTCTGTTGTGCTTTAACTTGTATTTAAATATGTTCAGATTTTTCACAAAAGTAATTGTATACTAAGTACAAAAAAAAGGGGTATTATTTGAAATTGTTGCATAATTATATATTGTGTTCTGAGTCAAGATGTATTCACATTTTTTGCAATCATTTATTATCCTCAATTTTTAAATCCATATGAGACTTGGATTATGGGAACTTATCATTTAAGACATTAATTGCCTTTATTCTGAGTTATCAGATGCCAGTTGGCCAAGATGCCATCCAATCACAAGAGGAATACATGCAAGAGCAGACACTGAACTGTCACATGAGGGGAGACATGCATGAAGTCAAGGTATGGCCGAGGGAATGGCTTTTGACAAATGTTGAGGTTGGATTCTCTTGGTTTAATATTTTATTTTATTTTTCCCCACAATATTGTACAGATGGCTGGAAGTATTGATCCCACCCATCTCACTTCTACACCTGGCTTCTATGCTCCCTCCTATATGCCTGATGCCATGGACATCTCAATCCCATGCATCTGATTAAGTCTGACTCAGTTTCCTCCAATATGTTCGGTGGCATGGACATATATTCCATCCACCTATTTTAAGCCTGGCATACTGCATGGACAGTATATATTGCTCAAGTGTGGGAATGCTCATATCCCATCATTTCTCTGTTCTTTTATGGTAACCCCCATAATTATCTCAGGTGTCATGATAAATACAGTGTTGAATTTGGCCTTGACACCTGTTACCAATTATATTAGATTTTTAAATTTCTCATAATGGCATGAGGATAATTAGGCAGATGATGCAAAAAGTGATGAAACAAAGATAAAAAATTATTTTTAATAATTAATATTGCAGCAATTGTCTTCTCAATTACCCTCCATAAGGGGGGGACTATAGTAATATTATAATTTTAAAGAATGTTTCAATTTTTGTTTTATTATATGTTTCATGTGTAACAACTAAGATTCTGTATTCCCTTAGACATGTTTTTGAGAACTTTCATTGTTTGATTTGATTATTGACAAAGCTATTTTAAAGTTGTGTTAAGCTCAATTTTGTAGGAAATTTTCCTGGCTGATTACCAGCATCCACACATCAACCCCTGAAAAGACTTCCATTCCATGACTACACCTAGAGGACATCTGAGAAAAGACTTTCAGAGACTTTAAATGAACAGTTTTGATTTGTTGTTTTTGTTGTTTTTTTTCTCTTTCTGTTATAATATACACCATCTGTAACATGTATTCTCTGCAGAGGCCCTCCCTTTGCAAGACTAATGTCAAAGCGTCGGTTCATGAGGACAAAAAAAATCGCCCCTCTCTTCCTTTTCTATATTGTTGTTCACATATTATTAGTTAGCAATAGTTATCATATTGTTTTTACTGTTCCGTCAAGGAAACATTTTGTTTCTTGAGGAACAACAGGGGGGACTGTAACGATTGGAATAACGCCACCTGCTGGATACTTACTGTAAAGGAGTTCTGCCCATGAAGGGAAGGTCTTTGAGGGCAAGACCAGGAGTCAGGAAGTGACGCGGGCTAGTGGGAGGAGGAAGGAAGAGACTGGCGCTCAGTCTCGCTCTCTTTTCCTCTGGACTCTGGTGGAGAAGGGAGCTAGAAATGTGCTCTCCCTTTAATAGATAGAAATCTAGGCCTTTTTCTCTCTCTTTACCAAATTCTTATTCTCCTTAATAAATGCTTAAAAGTCTAACTCTTGCTAAAGCTTATAATTTATTGGCGACCACTCATTAGATATTTTAGACAGTTTAGCTAGAATTTTAGCCTTAACACTACCCAAATAAAATTCTGGTAGCTGTTGTCTACAGACTCCCAGGTCACTCCCTTTCCTACCTCAATAAGTTTGATTACCTGTTTGAATTTTTTCTTCCCTCCCCAACTCTTGCTCTCACACTAGGGGCTTTCAGCATATATATTGATTCTCCCTAAAAAAAAAAAAAAACTACAAAAATGTTCTTCAACCTACTTGTCTGCCATTAACTACTCCACCCAATCTCAGTCACATACAAAGATAATCATACACTCATTTTGTCAATACTCTCAAATGTGCCACCTCTCCATTCAAGAATTCCAAAATCCTTTATCTGACTATACCTGTCAGTCATTTTTCTGGGTGTTAGGGATAAAAAGCCAAAAATTAAACAGTCTCTACCCTTAAGAATATTACATTCAACTGAATGATGATTTTTTTTTCACCAAGTCCTTTAATATTAGAAAAATGGGCAGTATTTGAAGTTTCAGTAAGATAAGTTTAGGGCAAATAGCCCCAGAAAGATCCTTCCTATTGAATACATTTACCAAATGCATTGACCCCAAAGTGCTATAGCTTGTTAATAACAATAGATGTGAAAATAATTTACATACATCCATATATAACAACCCCTAAACAAGAGAAAGTAGGGTATGAGTGTATCCCTAACTTTTGAGCATGGTCTCCATTCTACTCTTCTATAATATCTTCTTTGACAGATGAGAAAGAATAGGAAAAGGACTAGATTAGGAGTTAGGAGACCTGGGTTCCAGTTGTGGCTTTGATTCTAATTGTCGGGGTGACCTTGAGCAAATCTCTTAAATATATAGTGTATGTAGTTATTAGCATTCCTTGTTCACAATGAAAATGTAAGCACCTTGAGAACAGGATTTATTTTTGTATATACCTATCCAGATTTCAACACAGTGCTTTGCACATAGTAAATGTTTGTGGGTGGATTGAGTGGATCCACTATGGAGTATTTATGGGAAAATATGGAAGAGGGTTATTTATAATCAGAAGATGACCATGGGCTATAATGTGTACTTTAGAGCCAGTATCCACACAGATAAGATCATGGGTACACTGCAGTTTGACATTTTAAAAAAGTGGGAGGGTGGGTTTTTATGTCCCTGAATGCTACTCAAGCAGTAGCTTCAAGAGCCAAGAGTATTTATTTTAAAAGTCACTCTCTAGTTTGTAGCAACACATTCAAAATTTTTAAAACTCTCAGTTTAACGTAATATATATGTTCTAGTTAATGTCTACAACCTCACCCACATTTGCAGTCAGGGAAAAGCAGTTAGTAAATTAATAAATTCTATTTCTGCCAAAGTTAATATTTGGTTTGCTTATGAACAGACTTCATTCTTGAGTAAGGCCATTAGCAAATGAAACTATGCTTGGCTTTCATAAGCGTTCAATTTAATTCAAGAATCATGCTCCACAAATTCACTTTTATGTGCTAATAGCTTTAAACAAAGTGAAAAATATTTACTTAAAGATGACAAGATTTATGATCCATCTTGTGAGAATTGGATTGATGCCCCCTGCTGGAGAAATACTGTAGGAAAGCTCTGCCATGAGGAGAAGGCGTGTGAGGGCAAGCCATGTGGCTTGGAAGGTCAGTTCCTTGGCATCAGGAAGTGACGTTTGCTTGTGGGTACTGTTGATCAAAGCTACCAGCCAGTTAGGTTGGAACTGTATGTGGGTGGATGGGATGTTTCTGGTTTTCACAATAAGTGTGTGGGATGAAAAAGTGACAAGGGGCTCTCTTTTTTTCCCAGGACTGCGGTTTGAGTAGAGCTGAAATGCTGGCCCCCTTAGATAGATAGATGAAGGCATCTGGCCTTTTTCTCTCTCCTCACCAAATTTTTATGCTCCTTAATAAATGCTTAAAAGTCTAAACTCTTGCTAAAGCTTCTAATTTATTGGTGACCACTCATTAGATTTTTAGACAGTCTAGCTAGAATTATTGGCAGCAACTTTGTAATCTTTAATAGTAAAGTATAATGCAGTTATACCAGGGAAATTTTTTAAAAACCCACTCATAAACTAATTGATTCTTTATATTCTAGATAGATAAAAATTATGTTGCCCCCCAAAAAGAATAGGGTGCTAAAATGTGTACCATTAATAATAACTATCAATTATCAGTTCATTATGGGAAGCACACTAAGTTATTAGTAAGTTTCAAAAATAATGTTTTGAATCACACTATTATCAAAACATGTGATTACTAAAAAATGTTACTAGTCTGCAAATCTGAATTACACATCTTTCTGAAATAAATGGCTACTCTGAAATACTTGGATCTCCAATCTGCTCTAGAAGTGATTCCTTTAAGATATCAGATTTCATTGATTTCCCATTTTAAAAAAGTCATCACAAGCACACTGAAAATAAAAAAATGTCTAGTTTTTTGGTTTTTTTTGAAAAATAAGCTGTTCAAACTCAAAAGGTCTTTTTTTAAAAATTTAAATAGCTTATTTTACATCCCTTGCTCAACCACTCCTATGATAACCACAGAATGATTTTGATAACTCTTTGATGGCATATGTCACTGCTAACTCCCTAGAAATCTAACATGAAAATGACATTATTCATCTCTACAATTATAAAAATTTATTTAAAATCATGTATAGTAACTAGGGTTCCGTTTATATAAAAAAACCATTTTTCAATCATGAGAAATTCTTTTAGCAAGATGTATTAGATTCCAAAAAATTATACTAAGTTGTCTATACATATCTATTTAGCTTAAATTTAGTAGTTTTCTAATTATTGTACAGCAAATATGTGCTAATCCCCTTTGAAAAAGAATGTCTCTATCTCTGACAGGTCAGAGTTTTTTTTTGTGAATGATAAAGTAATAGTGCCAGTGCTTTGCTCTTTTACTTCTTAATGAATATCTTATTGTCCTAACATTCATGAGATAAATGATCCAAAATGTTTACAGCAGAGGTTTATGGCCAAAAATCTTGTAGAACAGATTGTACTCTAGGTACTTTTAACCCAGTCTGTACATTTTAGTGATTTTATCATGCTAATTAAATCTATGACAATGGAATTTTTAAATGCAGTATATATAGGATGTGTTTGTGTGTTTATCTGTATCTGCGTGTCCCAATATAGAAAGAAAAGAGTAAAGGAAAAAGATAAGCAACTTAATTAAAGGTTTCAAAGTCTTAAAGGAAATAGGACATTAGCATTTTTCAACAAAACTTGAAAAGTTCTTTATTACAGATAGATCTTAAGAATCAAAGTATGTTTAAGTTCTCAAAGGGAGGAAGGTTGAAACAGTCAGACTTACTATTTTTAGGTCTTTTGACTGGCAAGTCTTCAGGGTAAAGAAAAGACAGTAGGTAATCCTCTACCACATCTGTAAGGGATTCAATACTTTCAAAATATGTGAGAAGGTATGTATACTTAATGTGGAAATTTAAATGCTCCTCTTTTTCAACTTTACAAAAGTATCTTTATTATGAACTTATATGGCATTTTCACATACATAACAGAATAGAAAAAGAGGATTGTACATGAAACTGTACATCTCTATTATGTATAGCTTGTTTTCAAGTATATAATTTCAGCCTATAGCTTTCTCTTATTAAATTTTTATTTTCAGTTCCAATTATCTCCCTTCTTTCCTCCCTCCTCCACCACCCCATTTAGAGGGCAAGAAGTATGACAGTCATTATACAAATGAAGTCATGCAAAATATTATCATATTAGCCACATGGGGGGAGGAGCAAGAAAATAAAGAAAACGTATGCTTCTATCTGCATTCAAAAATCAATCAGTTCTCTCTCCCTCTCTATCTTTCTCTCTCAGTCTCTCTTTCTCTCTTTCTCTATGTCTCTGTCTCTCTGGCTCTGGCTCTGTCTCTGTCTGTCTGTCTCTCTCTCTGTCTCTGGTTCTCTCCCTCTCGGTAAGTAACATTTTTTATTGAAACACAATAATAAATAGAATTCCATCACAACAATTTGTCACAATTTATTTAATCATCCCCCAATCAACTGGAATCTCCTCAGTGTCAAAAACTTTGCTACCACAAAAAGAACTGCTATAAGTATTTTTGTACCTATGAATCCTCTTCTTTTTTTAATCTCTTAGGTATGAACACATAGTATAATACTATTGCTAGATGAAAGGTTTTGTAGACTTTTATAGGAAATATATACTACCCTAACACTGATTCTATGTACTTAAATTTTATTGTTTAATCTACTAGATTCCCATTTTAACTAATTATTCTTGCTAAATAAATATTAAAGTAAAGTTGCTCCATTGCATTGAATTACACGTGCTGCTACTACCTCTAAATTTCAACAAACTCGATGAAAATCCCAATTGTGCCACCCTAATAAAAATTCTGGATCAAAAAGAGAGTTTCTTAGAGCAGGTGTCATTTGAACTGAGTTTTAAAGGGTTGGTAATTCAACAGGAAGAAAAGCAAAACAGAGAAATAGAGAAAAGGTCTTTTAAGCATCAAGAAAAGTGTGAGGAAATTAAGAGCATAACGCATGTACAAACAACAGTGAGTAGTCCAGTTTGGCTGAAGCATAGTATATGCCAGAGATTCAAATGATATAATGATAAAATGGTACTATGCCATTATCAAAAATGACAGGGAAAGAAATTTGAATATTACAGAGCAGACAACAGGAGGCCACTGAAAAAGTTTAAGTAAAATAATGATATGACCAGATCCATGCAAAAGGAAGCTGTATGACATTTTTATAAAGGATAGGTTGGCCTACTGTCAAGATCCAATATAGTTCTTACTTACGGAATCCTGATACAAGAAAAGGAACTTACCATGTAGATTAAGTAGGAAGTGATTGTTTGCTTTCTCAAAACAACAAACAACAGCAACAACACACAATTTTTCCTAGTATACTCAAAGTATTATTTTACCTTCAAATGACTGTTCAGAAATGCACTGACAATGGAGCTATTGATATAGCACAGAAAGAATCTGAATTTGGAGTTCACATACTAGGCTCAAGCCTTGGTTCCAAGCTGATCTGGCTAAATGACCTTATACTACATATAAAGTGAACAGCTTTAACTAAATGATTTTCTTTCCATCCAACTCTGAGTTTTCCTTACCATCTGGCTCCAACTTTCCCTTCCACTTCCCATATTCTGTGTTCTAGCCTACTAGATACCTAATTCTTCCAAAATTGAGTACTGGTATCTACAAAAATTATTATACTACGCCTTTCTCTTCTTGATTAATTCCCTCCACATGTACTTCACTTCTTTCAAGGATTCCTCCTTTATTCATTTCTTATTGACCTCATCTTGAACTGATCTTCCCCCTTACTTACTCATTTTTTTCTTCAAACATACACACATGCATATACACACACATACATACACATAATCACCTAAATATGTATGTATCACATGCACTTATCAATTCCTTTTTAACTATCCTATTATTTTTCTATACTCGCTACTCTCCTATTAGATTATAAGTTCTCTGCCAGTACAAACTATATAATTTTTCTTCTTTATAACTCTATTGTCTAGTATAATTTCTAAATACCATAGATGCTTAAAAAATGTTCAATGCAGGTACTACAAAACTTCTCTGATACTGTGAATATTTGCTAAATCCATAAGATTACATGCAGTATTCAAATAAATCAGTTTGCTTTCTTACAATAACTTTTGTTTTCCAAGGGTCCACCATTGGAACTGATAGCTGTCTCTTATTCTCCTTCCAATTTCAAAGTTCTTTGTGCCATCTCCTTTTGTTAATTATCCAGGCTGAGAAAAAAAAAATTCTACTTCACAAAGTGGAAGATGCTGCTCTATTCAAGAAACCAAAGAAAATTTTATTAACAAAACCAAGTTTTCCAACCAGCTTGACAAACTCATAGAGGTATTCATGCTATCTGATCCAGATAAACAATGAAAATATCTAGTAGAGTTTTAAAAGATTAATGCTTATATTAAATATTTTAATATAACACATAAATAATGTGGTCCTGGAGTTTCTGTGCTGTGTGATCATGTCTATTATTTTAGAAATTGTTGTAAAAGCTACATGTACTTTTTAGTTAAGAACCAGAAGTTTTGGAATGTGCTACTGAGCATGGAATGAACATGATTTATGATAATTACTCCCTTAAACCTATAGGTGATGAACCTGGATGATCTGGTCATCCCCTTATTCATTGACTATTCAGTAAGCAACTGCAAGCTGAAAAGCATTGTGTTGTTACCAAGTTTTCCAACCAGCTTGACAGCAAAGCCCATCCTTCTTCACATTTGTATAAATTCACATTATGGATCTTTGAAGTTCTGTGGGTATTGCTTCTCTTTCCACATAGATAGACTAAATACAATAATAGATAAGGAATTGTTGGTTACCACATATTTTAAGTTTCTATTGAAAGTCTTTTAGTATCAAATGTTCTATTGGATCGATATTTGATGGCAAAATAAAAACTACATAAATAATGGTAAAATGGAGTCAATTTGTGCAGCCCTGGAGTGCTCATTGTTAAATTGTTAGCATGCAAATTTAGATTTGGGGAATAACAAATGTCAAATCAGGGCTTGAATTGTTGTTTTCTTGATGATTTAGAGTTAAGAATGTGATGGGGAAAATGTTAATCATTCAGATTAAACTTAATGTTTGTCCTCATTTTCAGATTGCTGGCTGCACAAATTGACTCCATCATACTACAAAGGAACATTACTGATTTTCTATTCACCACTCCCCCCAAAATGTAGTTTGTAGAATCTAACTTCGAATGTCTTTAAAGAAGGCTCAATACAAGAGAGGCTTTTATGTGAAATTTCCCCTCTCTATTGTAAATAGATATTATAAACTGACCTCCAGAACAAAGATTTTGAGAAATGATGCATAAAGCACAGGTATATATGGTAGGTCATGTTTACTGTCATCACCTCAAGTGTCATTCATTTCTGATTAAGCTGGGTGTAACTATTAGTGGGTATGTTGCTGTTACATGATTGCAGTGCAATAGAATGTTTTGATGGTTTAGTGTTAAACTGTTTTTCGTTGATATCCTTATCCCTAGCCTATTTGCAATAGAGGACCTTAGCAGATATACAAAGCTCCTAGCAACATAGCCTCGAGAGTCAGTGGATTACATAAGACTTTTCACCATGTGTGATGGACTGTAACCATGTAAAGGCCAAATCTTGAACATCCTTTTTAATTTTCTTCTTTTACAGTCTTATGTTCTGGGAGTTTGCGTATCATGGCAACAATAAAACAATTATCCCTTTAAAACAACTACCGACTTTCTTCCCAAAAGACTGAGCATTTAGAATGAAAGAAGCCCTCTCACACAAACCCTTGTCATTCATCTGTCTATTGAAAATGTGGGAATGTCTAATGATTGTGACTAGAATATTTCTTTATTATTTCAGAACCACAATCAAAGAATTTCTAAAGCAAGTTTTGGGATACAGGTTTCCTTCTTTTTTCTATAAACAAAACAAGTTTGTTAACAACTAAATAGAAAGTGAATGGAAGCTAACTACGTATGTGTCAGAGTCACAAGCAATAGTAAATTTCTGCAAATCTAAGTTAGATTAAAAAAAAGTCACTTGACCTTCCTTGGACATATTTTTAAATGCTTTTAGTATTAACATTTTATTTTTGTCATAATAAAAAGGTGAAAATCTGATGGCTATTTCATATTTTTCTTAGTTAGTAGATATACAGCATTACATTTTTAAGATCATAGATTCATAGTTGTATAAGCAAAAACTGACCTTACAGGCAGTACAGTCCAACTCCCTCATTTTATAATCTGACTCGGAAAAGGTAAATGACTTGTTCTAGGTTCCATGAGTCACAAGTGAGAAGAGCAAGAATTTCAATACAGTTCAATCCAGTATCGGTCCAGTTCTCTTCTAACCATAATAGTGTGATGGCTCCCACTGAATTCTTACTATGATACTTCAGCACAGTGTGGCAGTGATCCTAGGATTTCTATAGCTATATAAAACTTAAGCTCTGAAAGACTATACTAACCTGCAACTATATTCATGTGTAGGAAGGTAATAGATTGTACATTTTAAATATGAAGTTAACGAAATTTGGAGGGGTTTATCATCAGGTTGCTAGAAGGAGATACACTTTTCAAACCACATGTCTCTTGAAGACTATGTACTAAGGCCTAATAGTGTGTGTATGATCTTCATTATCAGAGTGTAACAATGCAATCACAGTTCCTTGAAGTGATAATAATAATAGCACACATTTATAGTGCCTTTAAGGCTTATCAAGTTCTTTACATATAAAATTTCGACTGAGCCTCACAAAAACCCTGTGATGTAGATGATGCTATTATCTGCATTTTACCAATATGAAAATATAATCTCAGGAAGATTAAGTGGCTTATCCATAGTCATATATTTAGTATAAATCTGAGGAAGGATCTAAATCAAGGTCTTTCAATTTTTATATACATTTTTCTATCCACTTAATCTACCACATCACTTTTTTTTGGAAATTTTGAAATAATAATCCAATGAAGTAGGCAATGTATATTAACTCCATTTAATAGATAAAGGAAGAAAAATTCTGAGCCTCAGATAATTCAAATTGTCTGGCTTTGCATATCAGGTAACTGAGAAAGCCAGGGCTTAAAACCACATCATTGATAATCTAGATGCTATAATAATAATAATAAGAAGAAGAAGATGAAATTTTAGTGGGAAATCTCAACATTAGGAATAGAATGACTTTCTTTTTCAAATATGTCCACATATTATTCAATACATACATGTATACATACATACATACATATATGTAATCATTAGGAAAATGAATTTAGACAACTTCCTCAGAGTAAGATCTTATTTCTCTTTTGTGAAATCAAGTAAAATAAAGAATTTGCATTAAAGGCTAAATACAAATGTTTGATGATCAATGATATGTGTGTGATGAAGTTTATCCAGTTATACAATTCAAACTCTTAAACTGAAACACATATGTAGACAGTATACTTTTTGGATAAATATTTCAGTAAAAGTGCTTTCAGTTATTTGAGTTCTGCTGCATTTTAAAGTCACTGAAAATGTAAGATATGACCTTAAAATAATAAAAAAAACCCAGAAGCTAGCATTTGAAAAGCTCTGGTTATCTTATCCAGCCTATTCCTGAATGTAATAGCTTCTAGAACTTTCTTAAACGTCCTTAGTTTATGCTTGAGGACCTCCAGTATTGGGGAATGTATCTGTTAAAGGAGTCCATTCCATTTTTAGATAGCTTTAACTTTTAGGAAGTTTTCTTTATTCTGCACCCAAATCTGTTTCTCCCTAAAATCAAAGGACCGTAAAGTTTAAGAGAAGGGACCTTAGGGAAAAAAAAAAGTCTGTATAATGAGGTAGCTGAACTAGAAGAGGCTGACTGATGTATGTTCTATCCTCTGGGGGTCTTAAAGAAAAACCTAATTCTTCTTCCAAATGACAGTTTTTCAATGTCTCCAGATATTGAGATTTTTGTAACGATGCTGGAACCTCTGCACATTTTGACTGCTGGAATTCTGTTGTGCCCTCAAAAAATCTGTAAAAGGTTTTACTTGAATATTTCTTTCTGATCATTTTCCCTTTTTTCCATCTCTCACAGTCAGGTATTAGAGTTATAGCAATCTGAATGAGAGTTATACTCTCCTTCTTAACCGACAGTTTACCAAGTTAACAGCAAGCACTGTTGGAAAGCAAGGTTTATTGGCACCCTCTAGAGGTTTTACTGGTGTCTTCTCAATGATCTCAATTGCTTAGTTTATTCCTTCTTGTGATGTTGTTGATGTTTCAATATTGTTATGTAACACAAATATAAACATTGTGTTTTGAGACATGAGATACTAAAATAAGTAGGAGAGGAAGTTTTGTTCAAAATCTACTTAAGAACTGGCAGAAAAACAACTATTTTGTAAGGGAGGATTCCTTTTGGGAGAATCTTTATTGGTTTACTGTTCTTAAGCCCTTTCCCAAAGATAGGCTATCTCTTAAGAGTAATTATTTAACCAGATTGTCTTAGATTCACAGGAAATTATACAGTAAAAGTAAAAATTCAGAAGACAGCTTTTTTTTTTTTTAACAAGAATAGTAACATGTTCTTGTTAATGAAAACACAGCACCTAGCTGCACAGGTATCTAACAAGTAGTTTACAAAACAAAGCTACCCAGACTTACATAACACAAAAAATCCTTCCAAACAATAATTTCAATAGCTTTTAGCTTAGAACTGTGACCTCCTTGCGATCAAACAATAAATTGTGCTGTATGTATTTTGCAAGAGGTATTATGATACTACTCCAAAATTTTTCTCCTTCTTCTTCTTCTTCTTCTTCATCATCATCACCAATACCACAAACACCATCATTATCATCATTGTTTCTATATATTATATGTATTCATGTGCATATATGCCAATAATGCATATGTGGTAATAATATATATATGTGCATATATGCAATATAATTATTATGAAAAAGAACATCTATGTAATGTGTAGTGCTGTGACTACTTTAATACATACAATAGATGACAATCTGGGTAGATTTGTTAGGAAAATACTTCTGCCTTTACAAAGTATTTGTTCTTGAAAAAACATACAAGCACACATACATATGCACACACATGAGTCATGTCCATTAATTCCAATGGGAAATTTTTTTTTAATTCTTGAGCCCTCAAATTAACAGCTTTTAATTCTCCTTTATACTCAATAATTATATAGTTGATCCTTTAATGCAAAAAAAAACACAAAACAAAACAAAACAAGATGAATAAATAGAACAGCAAATATACAAGAAAAAAATGAAAATGGTGCAAAGGATATCACACAATTTTAACAAGTTAACAACTTTTGAGTGGAGAGTAACTTTAACAATTTCTCTATTTTAAGGGGATGCATGAGATTATCACTACTATATGTTAGAAGGCCATAAGCAATCTCAGAGAACATACAGGAACATCTACCAACTCTATAACTATGAAACATGGTGGGTATTGTTCCTGGTACTCACTTCTTTTGGAAGGAAAACAAATTGTTCCACCTAAATTCAAAATTTAGGAATATTGAATGAATCTCTTCTTAAAGTCAAATTATTGTAACATATGGGCATATCTTCAAGCATGACTAGTTTTTCATTTTTATATACTTGTCCACATATACACTTTAGCAGTTAGGTTGTGGAATAGTATTGGAATTCAAGTCAGGAGACCTGCATTTGATTGCTCTCTCATTTGCAAGCTTTGTGAACATGGGCTAGTCCCAATTTCTCTCAACCTCAATTTGTAAAATGAGGATAACATCCATAACAAACTCTATAAATATTTGATTATTATTATTGTTACTATTAATCATGAACATGATGCTATTCTTAATGGAGACTATCTTCTGAATATGCAATATAATTTTATATTAAAAATTATACAAATGCAATACAGATATATAATAATGTGTAGGGGCTGAGAGTTACACCAATCACAATCTCAAATATTCACCCCTCTTATCATGTGTTCATACTGAAATGACTTTCCAACAAGTCTAACAACTCCTTAGTGTTAATATCAAGATGCAAATCTCATTATTTGGACTCCCAGTGAAGTACTCTGTACACTATACCATTGTATTCTCAAAAATTCTTTAATAAAATTTAAATTATGACTTTTACTTTGAAAAGATATGTAGAACAAGCTTCTAATGGAAGGTTGCCAGGAAGAAAGTAATAGTTTAAGGTTGTAGGTTCTTTCTAAAGTGCCTCTAAAGTATTATCCAGGTTACTAATGTTTTTTACATTAGTAACCTAGATAATATGTTATATGCTTTACTTTTACAACACTGACAACCATCAGAAAGGAAATAGTAAGCCTTTTGGTAGAAAGTTGCCATCTTAAACATGTCTGAAAAGCTAATTTTGTAATCATTTAGGGATATTTTAACTGTCTAACCTGTTTCTAAATTGAAGTTAAAGCAATAATATCTGTAGATATGAACTAATGAACTGAGCTTACAGAGAAATTTCAGAAAGTGACATCTACACTTTTTTGGACTAATAACAAATAATATTTGCCTTAAAACAAAAATATGCATATTTTCTGATGTAAAATGTTTATAGTCATCCAAATGTAATTATCATTATAAAGAGTTCTTGTGATGCTTCAAGACTCCATTCATTCATTCATTCATTCATTCATTCATTCATTTGCTTCCATGAATTATTTCTTGAATACTTTCAAGTTAGAGAAAATAAAATTATGTGTCAACACCTCAGAAGTTAATAAAGTTAATGCAGTAGAACTGATTAGTGTCTAACATACAAAATAAATGCAATCACGGATATATACATATATATATATATATATGCTATGTTTTGAATGTTTTAGAAACTAAGGATCCTATTGAAAATGATTTTTAAAATTTCTGGTTTGGGGTTGTAGATATTTCTAGATATATTTATTGATTTTATTTTTACATACATACATATATATACACACATTAATTCTAGATAGATCAAGATTTATCTTTCTATGTAAACATATGTCCATGAATCAACATATATTAGTAAATGTATCAAAAACATTATATATATATAAAACTATTTAAAGATCTCTTTGTAGTTATATCTATAGCTATATACCACATGTATATTTAATACATTACTTCCTGTATAAAAATTTCCTGGGAGCATGTTTAACAATACTATTGGAAAAAAATATTCCCACCTGCCATCTATTTATATTTTGAAGACTCTAATCAAACAAAAGAATTTAGGAAACACACAAAAAAAGCAATATGACAATTTCAGATAATGAATATTATGTTATCATGGGGAAAATATCACAAAGACACAACACATAAGTATAGTCAAACATTGATTGCTGCACTGCATATCAATCAATAGACATTTATTAAGTACCTACTCTATGCCAACCACTGTACTAATCACTATTATTGCATTGTTGTCTTTTTGCCATGCAATTCTCAACCTATTCATATGCATTTTGTTTTCTTATTCTCCCAACAATTCATGATTCATGGGACCAAGGTTGTTCCTTTTCTATAACCTACACTACACACTCTTCTTCACTATTAATACCTGAGCCATTGCTAACTATAGCTTTCTGGAGCTGAAGCAAATAACATACTGAAGAAGAGAGAAAAGAAGGCCTCATTTTACATGATGAGGTGAAGATTCAGAAATTTCAGTAACTTGGTAAGTATTTAATAAATGTCTACTTTGTGTCACGTATTATACAAAGCACTTGAATACCTCTTTATGGAAATGGTACTTATGGCTAAGACATTACTACATAAAGTGTCTTTTCTCCAACACAAGAACTGCTTTGTGAAATACTTGTAAGTTCCTAAATGTACCCTGGTAGTAGGGTTTACTTTGGTGCTATTTTTAGTTGGTGTCTCTCCTGAACCGTTAGAAATTTCAAAGCTGTAAATCCAAGCACATGACCAAGGATCAGAAAGGCAGCCTTTGGTCACTATAACCTTTTTCTATTTCCTAAATCATGTGCTTTTTCTTTTTCTTTTTTTTTTTGTGGGGCAATTGGGCTTAAGTGACTTGCCCAGGGTCACACAGCTAGTAAGTGTTAAGTGTCTGAGTCTGGATTTGAACTCAGGTCCTCCTGAATCCAGGGCTGGTGCTCTATGCACTGTGCTACCTAGCTGCCCCAATCATGTGCTTTTATGCAATAAAGACTGGCTGTCTAGCAGATTGCCTTTAACGTCCCATAAGTCTTGCAAGGTCTATGATAGGAAAAAAATATTAAAATTAAAAATTAAAAGGACTGAAGTAGAACCTGGTACATGAAGGAAGTATCTATTTTTCATCAAACTTTCATTCTTACTACAAGTAGGAGACTATTTGGTACTAAGGACACAAAGCAACATGATAGAGTAATTTACCATCTCTTTTAAAAATGTAAGTTATAGATTACCTAGGCGTCCAGTTGGACTACCTTATGCATCTAATGCAATTTATAAAATTTCTGCATCTGGAATGACACCCACTAGCACCCCCAAACCCATGCCAAACACATTTCCTTCTTCTGAGGTCCTACTTTGCCTTAAAAGCCCAGTTCAAATTCATTCTCCTTTCAAACTCTCTTTGGCTTCCCACTGTACACCACACCCATTCACAGGTGGAAATCATCTCTCTCATTTGTTCTTACACTCTGTTACACTCCTGCTTTCTGCTATTTTAAATTCATTTTGCCCAAGATGTCTCAAAGTGTAGTTTTAAGCTATTAAAGTTTAAAATTACACCGAGACTTTTAGGAAACCCTTTACATATTTGTGTATTGTGAATGATTTGTAAGAGAAATTCTGTGAGAATGTGTGTTCTTTCATGGCCAGAGTCATGCATTACTTAATTTTTTTTTTTATCTCACCCAGTTCCTTATATAGTGCATTATCCAAAACAGATTTTAATAAGTATTGGTTGAATGAAGTTAGAGCAATCATCTGCTTTATCATAAAGGTCTTTTGTAATCAATAGCACCTTTTTTGTTTTGTTTTCTCATGTATGAAAATGTGTGAATAAGTCAGGAAATGAGCTTAGGGAAAGAATATTATTGATAAAACAACCTAACAATCTGACTTTGATGGAGGGTTATTGAAAAACTAATCATAGATTGTTGAGGAAATATTACTGAGGTTTGAAGATATAAGTTGACTGCTTAAATATATTTTTGGTTTCTTTTCCAATGAAAGGACTAGCTCATGCTAAATGTGAAAAGAAAAATACTGCTAAAAGTAGTTGTCAAACAATCAATACTCACCATGTTTTGATATGATATACTTGATGGTATATATGTTTGATTGCTTTTGGGGGTACAGGTAGACAAGCAATTTCATTGTAATGGGGAACTCCTGATATAGAGCCTTTGTTGCCTGTCCTCCAAAGCACAACTGTTGTTACAGTCTTAGAGAAATGTGTCTTGGATGCTGAGAGTTTAAATGACTTTCCCAGTGTCACATAGGTGATATGTGTCAGAAGCAGGGGTAGAAATTGTGTCTTTCTAACTCAAAAAAGGAACCATGTATCCACTACCCTAAATCTGTACACCCTATCAAGGATGATAACTACTTGTTTTAGATGTTAAAATTGATAAAGATATCTGATTTTCAAGTGGCAATTCTATCCATATCATTATTACCATATCACACTTCAGGTCCCTCCAGGTCTAATTTTCCTTGAATGTAAGATAATTCTTTTTGAACATTTGAAATAATGTATTGCAAGGATAAATAAATTTTCTATAATTATAAATATATTTAGAGTATATTGTCTTTTAAACTGAAAGGAGAAAACTTATGTATATATTGTGTGGTTATCTCTGCATTTATACAGTATATATAATCTACACAAATATGTTTATGTCAATACTACTTAAGAGATACTGAGACTTTGAAGTATCAGATAAACTAATACTGTATGTAAAAAACAGATACCATGCAGATACGATGGTTTTCCATTACACTCAAAAAAGTATTTCAAAAGCAACACATGGAGCTATCAGAAATGTATACCAAAGACTCAGAAAATAGTTTCACACTTTTCTAGATTTCCCACCATACAAAAAATTAAAAAGCAATTACAGAGTGATGAACACTATTATTACACACATGTACACATACATATAGACAGACAGACAGATAGATAGATAGATAGATAGATAGATAGATAGATAGATAGATAGATAGATAGGTAGGTAGGTAGGTAGGTAGATAGATAGATAGATAGATAGATAGATAGATAGATAGATAGATAGATAGATAGATAGATAGGTAGATAGGTAGATAGGTAGATTGGTAGATTGGTAGGTAGGTAGGTAGGTTCATTTCTGTACTGGGAAGATTACAATAGTGGCTAGTTGATAACTTTGTGATAGACATGAGGTAAAGCAGTCAAAAAGGAAATTGGCCTCATGCATATTTTCATTCATTATCTAATTAAATTAATTTGTACCCATTTTAAAAAATACAGTTCTTTCCCCTCCAGCATTATTGATAGATATTTTTACATGCCAGATTTTCCTCGATTGCCTTTATCAGGTCCTCCCTAGAAAAAAGCTAAACATGGGAAGAGCAGTATGGCCAACAGCCCAAGAAGGAAAGAGAGAGCAAGCAAACTCCATACCTTCAGGGAAGCCAAGGCTGAGAGTAAAAGAGAAAGGGAAATCTCACAGCATTCTCAGTCTCTAGTTGAAGATGATCATACCCAATAGTCCCTTCAAAGGCTGTTCATTCACAGCAGTAGCTAGTAATCATTCCAAGGGCTCTTAAAGATGGTTTTAGCAGCTTATAATTTAAGATCTCACGTCCACAGGATACAGTATCTTCTCTGCTATTCAGTTTATTTGATCAGAACATTCACTGTTTCAGGCATTTCAACAGCTTCACATGGCTGACTCCTACAGTCATGAATCTGCCCCGCCTCTTCTCTCTCTCTCTCTCTCTCTCTCTCTCTCTCTCTCTCTCTCTCTCTCTCTCTCTCTCTCTCTCTCTCTTTCTCTCTCATTTTCCTTTACTCCAAACTACTCAGCATATAGAATACTTTCTTGAAAATGAAAGGCCTCTCCATCTTAGGCAAATATAGGTATAAATAGGCTATGTTCAAGTAACTATAATTTGCTAAGTGCTGAAAAGAGTTGGGGGTCCCTTATGAATTTCTCAACTACATTATAATTTTCAAATTAATACCATATTTTGCCCTTCCTTTCCTGTCCAGAGATCATTGGTACCCTTTTCAAGAAGGGACTCTCGAAGGCCTAGTTCATTCTTTCACTGTTTCTGCAGCTCCTGCCACCCTCCACAGCAGAGCTGCCTGTGGTTGCCATGGAGACCATTGCCAGCACTAAAAAAAGGGAGGGCGGGGCAGATGGAATATGTAACAGCAGGCAAATGATGGAAACATTAGACATCCCATAGGTCTTTAAGCCAAAATCTTAGCAATAAAAAATTATAAATATGACATATTTGGCACATATGCATATAAACACTATATATATATTCATACTGTATAAGAGTATATTTAGTTGTATATATGCATGTATATATGTTGCATGTGTATATTAACATATATATATTTATGTGAATAGCTATCTCTATATATATACATAATTTTGGACTAGATCCATGATTTTGTTCATTTGGGGAATTCACAATACTGATTAATACCTGCCTTACAACTTAAATACACTTAGAGAGTTGCCTAGGGAACTGAGAGTTTAAGTGACTTGCCCAGAATCACACAGTCAGTATGTGTTACAGGTGGGATGTTCCCAGTTCTTCCTGACCATGCTTCTTCCTTGTTTCTCTAACACACAAACACACACACAGAAAGAGATGGACACAGACAGAGTCAGAGACAGAGAGACAGAGCTGATAATAAGAAAGTTAGATAAAATATATAAATCACTTGTGTTAAGGTCAAGTAGAAACAGGGGCCACTAACTGGTACATACAAATGTCTGTGGGACACATATTGAATTAGTTTCAAAATGTAATCTTATCTATGTTTTATTACATATTATTTATTTTGTTAAATATTTTCCTATTACATTTTAATCTGGTTTAGGTTGCACTCACAACCACTGTGGGCTTTATGCAACCCACAGAGCTTGTATTTGACATCTCTGATGTAAATACCCATATATGTGAGGGCATAAGGCCTGGCTTGGCAGTGTACCCTGGATTCAGCATGCTTTGGGTTCAAGTTCTTTGTCTGTTACATAATAGATGTGTTACTATGGGCATGTCACATCTTCTTAGTGCTGAAGTCAACTCCTCTCTAACACATTAAGTTTCAGTCTACTTTGCTAGAGGGCTTTTTCCTCTGGGAACTCTCTACATAGATGAAATCAGATGTACAGACCAAAAAATGAAATGAAATAAAAGAACACAGACTTAATTATTGTCCCTCCCACCCCCAACAAACAATATAACTCAAAACAACAAAATCATGGAATAAAGAAAAAGGGGAAGAGGAAGACAGTGAAAACTAAATGGCAATAAAATAAGGACATTGGTACTGGCATTTAAATTTGGACCACTTCCCAGAAAACAAGTCATTTTTCTTCCACCAAAATGAAACATGTAAAGAGTTTTTTAAGCTTTTACATTTTTATGTAAAGTTCTCTAATCTTCCTTTCACACCTGGCAACTGACTTTCCTCAAAAGTTCATTTGTTTGTTATTTTTTTTTTCAGTTTAGGGGCAGCATGTCATAGTGGCTAGAGGGCTAGAATTGGAATAAAAAAGCCCTATGTTGAAAGTCAACTGTGGATATTTACTATGTGACCTTCTCTGAAGCTTAGGCATTTCTTTAAGAGTAAAATTTATAGAAAGACTATTGACCAGTTAGTCAATATATTAGCTACTGTGTTATTCTGAAGTACTGCCATCCCCTGTGACTATTAGGCTACTAACTTTTTACTATCTGCACTTCAGTTCTTTATTGAAACAATTTTTGTTTCACTTTAGGGTTTTTTTTTTTACTTTTAAAATGAGGGTCACAAAATAATTGAGTATCTCCAAGATAGTACTAGGCAGCTAGGTGATACAGTGGATAGAGTGCCAGGCCTGGAGTCAGGAGTCATCTTCCTGAATTCAAATCTGACCTCAGACATTTACCAGCTGCGTGATTCTGGGCAAGTGACTTAACCCTGTTTCCCTCAGTTTCTGCGTCTGTGAAATGAGCTGCAGAAGGAAATGGCAAACCACTCCAGTATCTTTGCCAAAAAAACCTCAAATGATATCAGAAAGGGTCAGACATGACTGAAAATGACTGAACAATAACAACATGATAGTTCTGAAAGAATGAATCTAATGAGATGAAGTTGAAGACAAGTAAATATAAAGCTCTGTACTCGGGGTTTTAAATTAATACATGTTTGGGTGGTTTAGCTAGGCAATAGTTTGTGTGGAAAAGATTTGGCAGTTTTGATGGACTGAAAAGTCAATGAGTCAACAGCATGTAATAGCTTCAAAAAGCACCATTTCATCTTTAGCCTTCCTTAAGAAAGAAATTTTCACAATGAGGGAGGTAAGAGATTTGGTGTGCAGATAATCTACCCTCTCCTCTCAAAAAAATTCTTTGTGACAGCTTATACCATGTTTTCCCCCTTCTCCTTCCTTCTCTCCTTCTCCCCCTCCAGCTCCCCCCACCAAAGTCTAAGAAAGGTATCTGCCTGCCTGGCATCCAGCAGACATAATTGTTAGACATAAATTGTTACAGTCAGGTCAATGCTGACCTGTAAGGAAGAAGAAAGGGAGAACTATTGTGTTCTCAATGTCAATGTAGTCCTCTTTTGTTTTAAAGGGCTCAACCATTTAATACATAAATGATTGTGGAAAAATCAATTATCCCCTTCTAAGCCTCAGTTGTCTTATCTATAAAATAAAGAGAATGATACTTGTACTACTCATATCAGAGTACTCTATGGAAAGAATTTAAAATTTTATATGAATGTGAGTTAGTATTAGCTGGTAATTCCAGGTCTGGAGACTGCTTAAACATACTATTTCAGGCAGATTGTTCTTGTTCTCTGAGGTATAACTGAGGCAGGGTAAGATAATTTTCTGTCTACAGTGAGGAGAATGCATAACAAAAGTTTTCCCTTATCTTCCTTTGTGAAGGAAGAGAAAGTTTCCTCTATCACATATATTGTAATATTTAATAATATTATTCCAGCATTACTTCATGTTTCTATACTCTGGTGTATACATACTGCATAATACAATAAATTCCAGACATATCTGTAATGGATATAGAATTTCCTTTAGAGTCAGGAAGGTCTTAGTTTAATTCCTTCTTCTGACATACGGGCTGTGTGACTTTGGGCAAGTCACTTAACTTCTCTGTAGCCCAGGAAAATCTCTGAGACAACATTGCAAAGTTGTTGATCTGTACTGGTAGCAAGAGTTTACTCATTCTTCCCTAAATCAATAAATTCACAGATTCTGTTGAAAAAGAAATTCCCAATCCACCCAAATAGTGTGCATGGAAATAAGGTGGTGGTAGTTATTGATGGGGAATCAGGTTAGAATTTTAAAAATAAGCAGCAATTTTGAGAGATTGTTGCTTGCTTGCATTTTGCATTGTGCTTATATGGAGACTTTTAAATAAATATATTTGCTATCTAACAACATTTTAAAAGCTCATTTTGGATACAAAACAAAGCACATTAACTGCATACTAATAAGCCTTTCCTTTGGAAGGGCATTTAAAGTAGAAAATAAATATGATCTTAATATACTACAATTTAGAAGAAATGTTTGTTAATAACACATTCATATTATTAGAAGTGAGATAAAACCTAATATATTGAAACAATTGCAAAATAATTTTGAAGTAAGTAGGGGGCCATGAACCAGAAACCTCTGGGTTAAGAGACATATTTTTAATGAATGGCACTAATGAATTCTCTTTTCTTTGAAAGGTTTTCATACCATGTTTCCTGAACATGTTTTTAAGTATAAAATTCAATATCTTTATATGGATTCTGGAATTCTCTCATAAAATGAATGAGACCATATTCATCATTTTGAAAAGTAATACAAGTAACAATTTAGTACCTGCTCTTGCATATAGACTCCAATAATTATGCAGAATCTATGATTCAATAAGAATTATAGAAATTTTGTAAATATGAAGTAACTTTAAAAATGTTAAAAGAAGATCCCTTCTTGCCATAACTCAATGACTATTGATTAATATAAAATATGAAACTCATTTTGGGTTCTATTTATGGATTGACTATACCACAGATTCTTTAGTAATATAGACAAAAATATTCTGAGCAGCTCTGGTCTTCAGAGCTTTTAGAAGAAAATGTGTACAATTATTTTAGATGAAATCTCTATTTGCTCCTCTTATACTACTATTGTTTCCTGCCATTGACCCATTCATTATGAGAAAAGTTTTGGTGTTCTGCAGTAAAATCGAGCATATGTGAATTTATTTTTGTTATTGTTTCCCATGACTATCTCAAGTATGGTTTTGTTAAATCAGATTGAAAGAAAATGAACATAAAATGCTGTGTAATTACCGAACACTTAGTAAATATAAGCTATTTGTC